>NW_020172818.1:13478264-13511562 GCF_003031525.2 Neophocaena asiaeorientalis asiaeorientalis | reverse complement strand
GTTCGAGCCCTGCTCTGGGAAGATCCCACATGCCGTGGAGCAACTGGGCCCGTGAGCCACAACTACTGAGCCTGCGTGCCACAACTACTGAGCCTGCGCATCTGGAGCCTGTGCTCCACAACAAGAACAAGAGAGGCCACGACGGTGAGAGGCCCACGCACCGTGATGAAGAGTGGCCCCCGCTCGCCGCAACTAGAGAAAGCCCTCGCACAGAAACGAAGACCCAACACAGCCAATAAATAAATAAATAAATTTATTTTTTTTAAAAAAAAGAAGAGCCATTTTCAGTTTCTTATTTAAGAAAAACTATGAAAACGCAAATAATTAGATTATTTGATAAGCCAGAAACTGGTCTAAGAGATTTGGCCTAACAAATGTAATGTTAATGCTCAGTTACCTTAAGGTCTGATGGTCTGATGTCTCTACATGTATTGGAGAAATATATCATTAAATATATAATGAGACTGGATATTTGCACCAGCGTTTCAATGAATTCTTACTCTTGGAAAATACTAGGAAAGACTTTGAGAAAATACTACCATGACCATCACCACCAGCTCCTCATCTACCCTACCCTGGTTTCTTTGTTTGTGTGTGTGTGTTTTAATTCATTTCACTTTAATGGGCCTCTTATTAGTATAAAATTTTGTAATATAATAATGCCAAATTTCTTTGAGCTTTTAAAGGAGAAGTTACTTTTCTTTAAAGTGTTAATATCCTTCCTTATGTGTTAGTGCTCTTCTCTCTCTCTCTCTCTCTCTCTTTATATATCTAACTTGTTCCATCATATGTTATAGTTTAACTCTCAGAAATGTGGGGTATCTTGCCTGTGTCAGTTCTCTAACAATGAAAATGTTATTTAAAAAATAAGATTGGTTCATTATACTGTTAACAATGACACTCTCATATGTGCCTAGAGGTTAATGACAGAATTAGAAAACTCTCCTGCTGGAGATGACTTGCTAGTTGGGAGTCTCTCTCATGAGTGAGGCAAGCGCTAAGTTTTCTCAAGAGCTTCTTCCACCACCAGGAAACCTGGACTCTTACGTCAATTCAAGGTCTGTTTTGGGAACTGCATAAGGATCTCATATCCTTGCTAAGGGAAATGTCTCTTTTTCCTTCTCACTCTGGATGAAGTCACAGGAAAATTTAAGGCTCATTTTTCTTCTCTGGATATTAAATGGTGAAAATTTTAAAATGATGATTAAATGAGAAAAGTAATATATCTATTTTTTTATTTTGACTAAGTATGTATTGGGAGGTAGAATAATTAAGCTATATAAATCTCCTTAGATGAGCCAAATTGAATATTTTTAAATAAAAAGTATATTTGATATTAAAATACTAGGAAATTAGTAGAAATCTTTATTTATACTTTCTAATATATGTCAGACTTCATTCTCAATGTTTTTCCCAGATATTATAGAAATGGAATGAAATACCTTATGCCTGGTAGTCAAATACAAATGCATAAAATGTGAAAATCACATATATCTACAAAATCTACATACATTTTCTGCCTAAGGGAAAATTAAAATAAATTGTGTGGGATTTTGTGAGGGTTGGGAATGGAGTGGGAGGTGAAATCCCCTTATCTCCCATGTTCACTACTATTTCAATGCTAAAGAGTAGCATTGCCACTAGAGGGCAGCGTTTGACTGAAAATCAAAGGAAAATACCCATACAATTCCTTGCAGACAGAAAAGTTATTAACAGTATAGTTATCTTGTCAGTAAACCACTTGAGCTTCACCTCTGCCCTTAATTTTACTTTGTTTTTTGTGAGTTTTGTTTGATGCCCATAGCATCCAGTGATCCAAAGATATGGTCCCCATCAGACTCCTGTGAGCTTACTAAGTAGGTATGTTTTGTTTCGGCAGCCCCGTTCCTCTACTCTAAAACTGTACTTCTGACTTGGCACTTCTTGCCTTTGACAGTCAGTTAAGTTCAATCAAGAAATAATGCCTCAGTTTGCTACCACAAGCCCTACACTTTAAGCTTTTCTCGTATATATATGAATGAGGTACAGTCCTTCTCCAGGCAACAGTGTGCCTTATACTGCCCGCAAACCACTTAGGACCTCCTGTGATTGTCCCACAAATCCCACTTTGATCCTATTATTGTCCATTTCTTTCATACAAAACCCATGTTTTCTAAGCTCATAGTTTATTTATTCCTAGGAAATCGGTATGCTTACAGATGATTTTAACGACAAGGACTAAAGTGAAAATAAAGTAATATTTGCTGTTTCTTCAAATGCACTATCATGTTAGAATTCATTCCTGTTAATTAATAATAATAATATTCATTTAATATTAGTATTCATATTTCATTTGATTATTTCTCTTTAGCTAATATTTATAAATGTTTTGCATATGGCTAACACTATAAAGGTAAGGTGACACTGAACTTAATCCTATGATATAAGTACTACAGTTATTTCCAATTTACAGCTGAAATTAGGGCTAAGGGTGTATTTTTAAACATTTAGACAGTTAAGAACCGTGAGGTACTAGGCTTGGCTTATTTGAGGTCACTGTGCACATAAGTGAAAGAACTAGTTTTCCTGACACTAGAGTTAGGAATACACACCTCTCAGGTTTTCTATAAATGCCAGCTTAAGCCATCTAAATTGAAGCCCATGGTGACCTCTGACATTAGATATTAGGTTTATTAATATTTAAATGTAAAGTCCTATAATTATATTCTTATTCTTACTAGATCAATTAATTCATTCATCGAATATGTAACATACTGCTAGGATTTGAGGGTACAAAAATGACTAAGACTTAACTCCTCAAGGCGTGTTAATAACACATAGAAACTGATTGTGGAGACTGTCTTTTTTGTGATAGTCTTACCTCGAGATAAAACGGAATAACAGTTACACACTTCAGATGTCTCATATACACAAGGGCTGATTTGAGGGCAGAAGTTGTACTGAACGCAGACATGCTGCTTTCTGGCTGGAAATCAAAAGCCCACACAAAACAGCCCTCTTTTCTGACGACAGGAAGAGAGTAAGTAGTCCCAGCTAGAAGTGCAAATTAAAACAACCGGAAATCACTATATACATATTCAAATGGCTAAAATAAACTATAGTTACAACACCAAATACTGTCAAGGATGTAGAGAGAGTGGCTCTCTTATACATTACTGGTGCGAATGCAAAATGGTACAGCCACTCTGGAAGTCAGTTTAGTGCTTTCTTAAATTAAGCATGCAGCTGCCATATGACCCAGCAATTGCACTCCTAGGTATTTATCACAGAGGACTGAACACTTATATACATACAAGAACCTATACACAAATGTCTATAGAAACTTTATTATTAATAGCCCCCAAATGGAAACAATTCAGATGTCTTCAGTAGGTAAGTGGTTCAACAAACTCACATACGACTTAGCAACAAAAGGGAACAAAATATTGATACATGCAACAATCTGGATGAATCTCCAAGAAGATGCTCCATGAAAACAATCCACTCACAAAAGATTAAATACAGTATTATTCCATCTATATAGCATTACTGAAATAACAAGTTATAGGAATGAAGGCCAGATTACTGGTTGCCAGGGGTTAACAAGGGGACCAGGAGATGGGGAGGCGGTGGATGAGAAGAAAGTGGATGTGACTATAAAAGGGAAACATAAACGATACTTGTAGTGATGGAACATTCTGTATCTTGCCTACACCGATGTTGCACAACACTGGTCGTGATACTGTACTACAGTTCTGCAAGATGTTACCATTAGGTGAAACTAGGTAAGGGATATGTGGCATCTCTCTGAATTATTTCTTACAACTGCATACAAATCTTTATTTTCTATCTGAAAATAAAAAGGGTAATTAAAAATTTAAAAAATAGGGCTTCCCTGGTGGCACAGTGGTTAAGAATCCACCTGTCAATGCAGGGGACACGGGTTCAAGCCCTGGTCTGGGAAGATCCCACATGCCACAGAACAACTAAGCCCACGTGCCACAACTACTGAAGCCTGCATGCCTAGAGCCCATGCTCTGCAACAAGAGAACCCACCGCAATGAGAAGCCCGCGCACCACAACAAAGAGTCGCCCTCACTCGCCACAACTAAAGAAAGCCCGCGCACAGCAACAAAGACCCAACGCAGCCATAAATAAATAAATAAATAAATAATCTGTCTATCTTAAAAAAAATACTGAAAATTAAAAATTAACTAACTGGTCTGGGTATTTCTTACCAGAACCCTCTCTCTTGGGCAAGAGAAATTCACATTATGTAGAAAATAGCAAGGAACGTCTCAGCAAAGGAAAAGACGAAGGCAAGAATTGAAGGGAAAGCTGTGGAAGGGGCAGTTCCTGGGGAACAGAAAATCAGGAAGGAGCTGTGTTATCAAGATGACAGACGTTTCCACACTACACCATCCCTCCTTCTGGTCTGGAGGAGACCAGACTTCAGAAAGGAATAGTGTCCTGAGGCCCACAGGGAAGTTCAGGACAAAGCACTGGGATTGAGGTTCTGAGAAGATCCCTGAACCTAAGTAGGGAACGGAGAAGAACCAGCCAAAGCTTCCGAAGAGCTGTTCTTGACTGCACAATGAGCACAAGCATGTCAGCAAGTACTGGTGGGACCAACAAGCAAAAGAAATTCCAAGTATCTTCTGAACTCTATGAAGATCCCAGATCCACTGCACACGTGTTGGGTGGGGAGGGAAATAAGGAGAGGGGAACTGGATTTTCTACACATACCAAATTGATGGGAACTAAGAACGTGATTTCAATTTATTTTAGAAAAATAAAGCAAGTTAGTATTTTGTTGTTGCTGTTGAAGTTGTTGTTATCCTCCAGAAACATGGAGCAAAATTCATATCTGCCAGTAGATGTCCCAAAATCTTTTCTTACTGATGGACTGCACAAGGGAAGATGTGGATTTACATAATTTCAAGAATCGTATCTTCTTTATATTATCAGGAGTAAATAGCCTGTATCACTTAGACAAAATGGCTAGAGTTTTCAAAGCCAGGATTTCCTTTCTTAATTTTGATGATCCCAAGTTGAATATTTTTACATTCTAGAAAGAGTGAGGGTTTCTATTTATTGTGTGCTTTCCTTTGAATGACTTTTTATAGACTGGAATGGTCATAGGCTTATTAGCCATGGGGCTGTGCCTAAGATAATTAGTTAGACAAACAGAAGGATTAAAGGAAATCTCTATGCAGGTAATGGGGATCCAAACTATTATACTTTTCAGAGATGAATAAGCTTTATGTAGATACTAAACCATTTCTTACTATATTAGTAATTTAATTCAATATACTTTAATATTAAACCTCTATAAAATGTTAACAGAATAAAGTTATCCTGTTATGTTTTGAGGCACAAGTGAATACTTTCTGTGGCTTTTATGATGAAACTTATTTTCCCTTTGAAGTTGAAGTTACTCCAAAATTACTCCCAACTGGTGGGCACTTTTTCCCACATGGAGGACAAGAAATTCACTAATTACTCTGAGTTCCTTGGCAACCAGGCTTACCTATTTTAGACTTACTTTGAGAATTGGTAGTGGGTGAATAGTGTCCCTCCACAATTCATGTCTACTCATAACCTACTTCTGTTCTCCATGGAGCATGTTGACTTATGGAGCTTTGAGGAACAGCCAAGTGGTTCTCCAACTGCTTTTTCAGCTAACTGGGAGAGAAGCTGTTAAACTAGTTGAATGTATTCTTAAATCATTCAGTGCCCTTCTTGTTAAGAAGGAAAATTGATTTCCTCAACTCTGAACCATAGCTAGCAGGAATTGCTGTTGATTAGGAAGACCGTGGTAGCAGAAAAAGAGACAATCAGCTGAGAACATGATGAAGAGGAAGCATCCAGTCTAACTACAGCTTATTTTCTAGTTGTGTTTCCACCTAGCTCATTTGTGAAATTAGTAATTCTGGCATTTAAAAAATATTTTGGTATTATTTCTATATTTATTGATATGATGCAATGTTCTCATCTCTTTGTGGGAGGGGTAAAAAGGAAACTGTCAATGTATGGTAATATTTGTTTTACCAAGAATGATAGGATTTTATGGACATTACCATTATATTCTAAGAATATTTTTAAAATATAAATGGGATGACCATAGGAATGGAGCTCAAAGGGAGATTTGGGGAAAAGGTGGAAATAAAACTGGAATTAAGAGGGCTTTTTCATTCTTATTTATTTACTTATTTATGTATTTATTTATTTTTGGTTTGTTTATAAGATCAATTTATCTTTACTGAAAACAAAGTAGCCAATTGGATATCCTAGGCTGTAACCCTTAAGAAAACTGAGCCTGGCACATAAGACTGGTTCTCTAGTAGAAGAGCCAGGGAAACATAGTAATTCTGTTCAACCCAGCTAGGTCCCTCCTAAGTGGAAATGGCAGACATTTCTCAGCTGGTGGGTACCATCTCTTGATGGAGAGGACAGTGGAGAAGGAAACAGGGTTTCCTGGCCCCCTTCATCACTGCCTTTCCTAATTGCTGCCCACAGGTTGCTCCTCAGGCTGGGGGCTCAACACCTCACCAGTCTGCCGTGGAAGGACACAGTATCTGCATAGATGGAGAAAATGTTTTCTCGTAGATCTGCTCTAATTGCGAGATTTTTGCAATCATTTTTCAAGATTTCTGACATGTCTCATTATGTAACTTATTGCTGGCCTCCAAAACATCAATTCATTAAAAAACCCCAAAGAAAAGAAGAACATAAATTATTGAACTTAGCATTATAACAGTTTGCACAGCTAAAGAATTAAACATTTACTGATTTTGTTAGTGTAAGCTTTCAGATTCATATTTCACAAATGACAAAGAGCTTAAAGCTTATCCCTTGAAGAACAGGGCATACTTTGACAGTGCTGTAATGTTAAAAATTTATTGGAATAATGTTCTTTTCTATGACTTTACAATTTGTGGTTTACACTTTCAAAATTGGAACAGGTCACAGAAAATAGTCCACCCAATCACCTTTGCAATTCATGTGCCCTTGTTCTTCCTCTCATCCATTACAAAACGTTTGTTTTCCAAGGATCAATACATTCCAAAGAATCTCAAGGAAAAATAAGTCACTTAGAAGGGTATTAGTCATGGCATAAAGTAGCAGAGATTGTATCGTAGATATCATTATTTTTCTGAGGTCCATCAACCAGGTCTGTGAGTAGATGCATGCTTGTGTGTGTGTGTGTGTGTGTGTGTGTGTGTGTGTTCGTGTGTGTGTTTCTGTGCATGCATTTGTGTGAGTGCAAAGGAGAGGGAATAAGAAAAATTCGTTTGCATGAAGAAGGGAATATAAAATATAAATTAGGCACTTCATTTAATTTTTTATTACATTTCTTATTGACTCTCTTCCTACTTTAGGATCCAAACTCCATGGAGAGAGGACTCAATCTGTTCTGTCACTGCTGTAGGCTCAGTGAATAGAACAGTACCGGTCACTCAAAGCCCGTAGTTTACCTTAGTGTTCACTCCTTTTTAAAAATAAAAAAATTTTATTAGCATATAGTTGATTTACAATGTTGTGTTAGTTTCTGCTCTACAGCAAAGTGAAGCTGTTATACATATACATATATCCACTCTTTTTTAGATTCTTTTCCCACATAGGTCATTACAGAGTATTGAGTTAGGTTCCCTGTGCTATACAGTAGGTCCTTATTAGTTATCTATTTTATATATAGTACGGTGTATATGTCAATCCCAATCTCCCAATTTATCCCTCCCCCGCTTTCTCCCTTGGTAACCATAAGTTTATTTTCTACATCTGTGACTCTATTTCTGTTTTGTAAATAAGTTCATTTGTACCATCGTGGTGTTATATGTTTTATGGGTTTTGATAATTGTAATGACATGTTTTCATAGAGAATACTTTCACTGCCTTAAAAATCCTCTGTGCTCCACCTACGTATCCCTTCCTTTCCTCTAGCCCCTGGCAACCACTGCTCCTTTTTTTTTTTTTTTTTTTTGCGGTACGCGGGCCTCTCACTGTTGTGGCCTCTCCCGTTGTGGAGCACAGGCTCCAGATGCGCAGGCTCAGCGGCCATGGCTCACGGGCCCAGCCGCTCCGCGGCATGTGGGATCTTCCCGGACTGGGGCAGGAACCCATGTCCCCTGCATAAGCAGGCGGACTCTCAACCACTGCGCCACCAGGGAAGCCCCACTGCTCTTTTTTTTTTTTAACTGGCTCCATAGTTCTGCCTTTTCTAGAATATCTTATATCAGGATTCATACAGGACGTAGCCTTTCAGATTGGCTTCTTTCACTTAGTAATATGCATTTAAGTTTCTTCCATGTCTTGTCATGGCTTGATAGCTCACTGAATAATATTCCATTGTCTGGATACATCACAGTTTATCCATTTACCTACTGAAGTTCTATGAATAGAACTGTTATAAATATCCATGTGCAGGTTTCTGCATGGACACAGGCTTTCCACTCATTTGGGTAAATACCAAGGAATGTGACTGCTGATCTTATGGTGGGAATATGTTTATTTTTATAAGAAACCATCAAACAGTCTTCCAAGGTGCTTGTACCATTTTGCGTTCCCACCAGCATGATGTTGTGTTTTCTCTGTTGCTCCACATTCTTGCCAGATTTTGATGTTGCCAATGCTTGGGATTTTAGTTACTCTAATGCATATGTAGTGGAAACAATCTCATATTTTAAAATTTGCAATTCTCTAATGATGTATGATTTATATTTTCATATGCTTATTGGAAAAAATATGAAATGTATCATAAATTTATATCATCCTTGAACAGAGGACATGCTTATCTTCTCTGTATGATTCCAATTTTGGTATATGTGCTTCCAATGTGAGCACTGTCCTTTCTTTTGTTTCCCAAGATGAAGGGTGTAATGGCTAAAACAAACATGTAACCATAAGATAAATTGGAGTTTTATCTTCAGCCGTTGACTGAAGAGTCATGTTTATTTCTATAAAATACAAATAAGATGAGACCTGTGAATGGAGAAGGAGCAAGAGATATCTAGAAATGCAGAAGAGAAAAAAACAGTAGGAAGAAGGCATACTTTCAGACAGAGCCACAAAGGTACCCTAGGTTCAATGGGTGCAGACAAAAAACAAGGCAGGTTTTTAGAAGAAAATTATTTTTTAAAATGGGGGCAGAGAAGTAATTAGAACTTAGCTTTAGAAACACTTAACAAGCTTTCTTCCAATATTTTACTTTCACCTTTTCCTCCTGCCTCAAGCCCTGTTTACACAGAGTTTAGGAAAACAGTGTGACTCCACACTTGTAAAAAAATAATCAAATTGTTTAGGACAGGAATATTACCTTAAACTCATAATTGCACACCTATATTTTCAGAAGTGTGAGATTCCATACCATGTACCAGGCTCTGTTTTGGCACTGAGAATAAAAAATGGAGCAAAACACATTTCCTGTTTCAGTGGAAGTTATACCTCAGTGGCGGGAAGCAAACTATATATATATATATGTAGTATATGTAGAGCATTATATTATATATATAATGTAGAGCAATAAAGCAGGTAAGTTGGAAAGCTAACACTGATGTAGCTCATTGTTCTATCGAGATTTACTGGGATTTTCTTTTAATATCTTATCTGAGAAGAGTCCTGAAGCAGATGCCAAATTTGGCCACGCCCTGGGCCAAGGACACTTCAGATGAAGAAATAACAAATGCAAAGTCTAGGAGCAGAACTGCCTTGGCCTGTTCACAGAACAGCAAGGAGGCTTGTGTGACTGAAATAATGGTAAAAGAAGCTTGTATTTTGAGCTAAATGGGCAAGAAGAGAAGTGAAAAAGTTGAGGTAAGAAATGTAAGTGAGAAAATTATATAGGGCTGTGTAGGTCTTAGAAATAACTTAGTTTTCCTGAGAGTAAGATATGAAAATGCAATCAACCAATTTGTCCTACATGGCATTTACAGCACACTCCATCCAAAAAAGCAGAATGCATTCACATGCTCATAAATCATTACCAAGATTGATCACATTGTGGACAATGAGATAAGTATCATTAATTTAAAAGTGGTTCCTTTTCTAATTTTTTCAAACTTGTTAATTTTTTATACAATTTTAAAGGTTACTTTTCATTTACAGTTATTTCAAAATATTGGCTATATTCCCCGTGTTGTACAATGAATCCTTTAGCTTGTCTTACACCTAATTGTTTGTACCTCTGACTTCCCCACCCCTATGTTGCCCCTTCCCCCTTCTCCTCACTGGTAACCATTAGTTTGTTCTCTGTATCTGTGAGTCTGCTTCTTTTTTGTTATATTCACTAGCTTGTTGTATTTTTTAGATTCCACATTTAAGTGACATCATACAATATTTGTCTTTCTCTCACTTATTTCACTTAACATGATGCCCTCCAAGTCCATCCATGTTGCTGCAAATAGCAAAATTTCATTCTTTATTATGGCTGAGTAGTATTGAATGAATATGGAAATAGAACATATCAGAATATGTGAAATATCACTAAGACAATACTAACGGGAAACTTATAGCACAGAAAGTTTATAACAGAAATCACTGAGAGACTCAAATACTGTACCTTAGCTTTCACCTTAAGAAACAGAAAAGCAAATATAAAGTAAGGAGAAGAAAAGAAACGATAAAAATCGAAGTGGAAATCAACAAAATAGGAATCTCCAAAATGATAGAGAAAGTATAAGAAGCCAAAAACCAATTCCTTGAAATAAATAAATTTGAAAAACACTCTAGCCAAGTGAATAAGAAAAGAGAGAGCAGACACAATTTTCGATATCAGGCTGAGAGAGGTATCACTACAGATTCCACAGCTATTAAAAAGAAAGTGAAGAAATATTAAGAATGACTTTTGCCTATGACTTTGACAGTTTATATGATATGGACAAATTGCTTATGTGACACAAACTACCAAAATCCTTGCAAGAAGAAACCGACAATCTGAACAACTCTGTATCTACTAAGGAAATTGAAACTGTAGCTAAATCCTTCCCAGACCCAGAGTTTCACTGATGAATTCTACCAAATATTTTCAGAAAATATAATACCAATTCTATACAAAGTTTTTCAGAAAATTTAACAGAATTGAATATTTCCCCACTCCTTCTATGAGCATAATCTTGAAGCAAAACCAAAGACATTATAACAAACGTAAACTGTGCTTATCGTGTTTCAGAAAATATAATACCAATTCTATACAAAGTTTTTCAGAAAATTTAACAGAATTGAATATTTCCCCACTCCTTCTATGAGCATAATCTTGAAGCAAAACCAGACATTATAACAAACGTAAACTGTGCTTATCGTCGTGATCATTTTGAAATGTACAGAAATATCAAAACACTATGTTGTGTAACAGGAACTAACATGGTATTGTAGGCCAATTATATTTCTCAATCAAACAAACAAGCTCATAGAAAAAGAAATAGATGTGCAATTACCAGAAGTGGAAGGTGGGGGTAGGGAGGAATTGGATGAAGGCAGTCAAAAGGTACAAATTTCCAGTCATGAGATAAATAAGCAAATGTACAACATGATAAATATAAGGAACTCTGCTCTATGTTATACATGGAATTTGTTAAGAGAGTAAATCCTAAGAGTTCTCATCACAAGGAAAATAGTTTTTCTATTTCTTTAAGTTTGTATCTATACGAGATGACGAGTGTTCACTAAACTTACTGTGGTCATCATTTCGTGGTGTACGCAAGTCTAATCATTATGCTTTATACCTCAAACTTATACAGTGCTGTATGTTAATTATATCACAATAAAACTGGAAGGGACAATAAGTAAACTGCACATCCGTATCTCATGAACATAGACACAAATATTCTAAACAAAATATTATCAAATCAAATCTAATGATATATAAAAGGAACAATGCACCATTTCCACCTAAGATTTGTCCGAATAATTTAAGATCTATTTAACAGTAAAAAAACCAATCAAGTCTAGAATCAATTAGTCCTCTGATTCATTGCTCCTGAAAAGCTATTTTCCTTAGGAGTTAGTCCCCTGGGCCAATATAATAATTTCCAGAGAATCAAGAACTTAGGAAAAATACAGATTCAAAAACCAGTTTTTTTTTAGTTTATTTTTAGTTTTGAAGAATATGACGCTTAATAGCATTTGCCTTACAACACTGAATATTGTTCATATCAGAGTGGTTGCAATCTCTGACTGATGAATAGCTAATGAAGGTGATAATAATTGGGAACATAGGCACAGTACAATTCAATTGATTGCCATTCACAAGACCTTAGAAGAAAGCTACAGGGACTTGAAGAATTAGTTATGTTTTCTATAATCTTTATTTTTTCACAAGTCAGCCTTTTTTATTCTGGAAAATACTACCTTAGATTATTCCTAACACACATACATATGTACATATATACGTACATACACACATAAATAAAACAACCCTGCTTTTATTTTTAACTTTTTGCTTTGTATTGGAGTATAGCCGATTAACAATGTTGTGATAGTTTCGGGGGCACAGCAAAGCAACTCAGCCATACACATACGTGTATCCACTCTCCCCCAGATTCCCCTCCCATCCAGGCTGCCACATAACATTGAGCAGAAAAGTTGAAGATTTTTAAAAATTTTTTTATTTATTTGGCACAGGACCTTCGTTGCCACATGCAGGATCTATTTCCCTGACCAGGGATCGAACCTGGGACCTCAGAATTGGGAATGCAGAGTCTTAACCACTAGACCACCAGGGAAGTCCCAAACAACTCCCCTTTTAAACAGCCGTAGCTTCCAAAATATTTCAGACTATTTCCTACACCTTTAAATCATACATATGTAACAAAGTCTTCCTTTTATAAGTTGTCTTAACACCAATATGTTATTCAAATGTAGACTATTTTGAGACATAGTGGAGTCTCAGTAAATGTACATTAAAAGCTTATATTTGGAACTATCTCCTCCTATTAGCTTGCATGGTCAGCTCTAGGATATTAGCTATTAAATTCCAAGGAAGATGTTTTTTGGGAAAATATTATTAGATTTAATTTTCAGTTATTTATAAGCAACAATGAATTCACTAAACTCACTTAAAATCTTTATTTCCATAAATTAATAAACTTAAGCCCAAGAAACATGAATAAAATTACATCAAAGTACATGATAAGCAGATTTCTCAAAAGCAGTAAAAAAGAGATTTTTTTTTAAAGCCAGCAAGAAAAAAAAGACACACTAAGATATACTAAATAAGAAAAAAGATTTCTTGTTGGAAACAATGCAAGCAAGAAGAGAGTGGCCAATTATCTTTAAAGAAAGTACTAAAGGACAAACAATGATGAAACTACTATTCGATACCAGTGAAAAAATCTTTTTAAAATAAAGGAGAAATAAAGATTTATTTTCTACCAGCAACAGCAAAGGAATTCTTCAGGAAGAAAGAAAATGATTCTAGATGGGAATATGAATTTTCACAAAAGAATGTAGGCCACCTGAAATGGTGAATATGAGTAAATATGCATTATCCTTTTCTAGTTATTTGTCTCTTTTCAAAATATTGTCCTTTAAGCAAAAATAAAAACAATGAGGTCTGAGGTATGTAGACTATGCAGATTTAAATGTTTGAAAAACAATAGCAGAAAGGCTGAGAGAGAGAAGAAATAGAAGTATAATATTACAAGTTTCTTATGCTATATATGATACGGTATATGACACTTTAATGTAGACTGTTCTTAATAACCTAAAATTGGAAATAACTCAAGGGTGTTTCAACAGATGAATCAATAATCATTTTATGGCATATTCATTGTACTTAGTAATAAAGAAGAATGAACTATTAGTAACTGTAATAGCATAGATAAATCTCAAAATAAATATCCTTAGTGAAACAAAAAGCTAGACCCAAAAATGCACATAGTGTATGATATCATTTACTTGAAATTCTAGAAAATATATGGTGACAAAAAGTATGTTAGTGGTTGTCTGAAGGCAGGGTGTGGCTGGGAGGCATGGGGAAAGGAAGTACTAAAGGGTATGAGGAATTTGAGGGACTGGTGGCTATGTTCATTAGTTTGTGCTGATGTTTTCACAGGAAGATACTTTTGCTGAAACATAAATTTGTGCACTTTATATATTTCTTTATTACAATTGGGTCAAACTTTATTTAATACATCATGCTTAAATTATTTTTATTTTAGGAATGTAAGTTGATTTTAAAATCGGAAAAGCTGAACAGTTATCACATACATGGGGAAAAAAGAAAACCGTTCTTATCTTGAGAGAGAGAGAGAAAGCACTTGCTAATATTTAACACACATTCATGATAAAAACTCATAACTGTAACACACTACATGATAAATATTTCCTCACTTTGATAAAAAGCATTTGCCATATCTTTAGTCAACATCATAATTAATAGTGACATTGAATTATGTCCCTCAGAGATGAAGAAAAAGAAAACAATACCTAAAATCACCACTTCTATGCGGCATTATAGTAGAGATTCTAATTAGTGCAAGAAAGTCAAACATGAAGAATGGAGGAGTAAATGAATAAATGAATGAATGAAGAGATAGAATATTTGAAAAGGAGCAACAAATTGTCATTACTGATAGATGGAAATATTATATCCACAGAAAAGTTCAACTGAATTTACAAACTATTTAGTAAGGTAATTAGAGAGTTGAGCACAAAAAAGAAAAAGACTCTAAAGGAGATAGCATTTATCTTAAACATAAAAATGTTAAGGATAAACCTAAAAAAAGATCTGCAAGATATCTACACTAAAACCTATAAAATATTTAGTGAAATTAAAGAGATCTAAGTAAATTTAAAGAGATATTTTTGTGGGCAGAAAGACCCAGTACTGTAAGGATGGCAATTTTCTCAACTTGGTAAATTCAATACACTCTCACAGAATGTTATGAGTATGTGTGTGTGTGTGTGTGTGTGTGTGTGTGTGTGTGTATGCCTGTGTGTGTGTCACTGTGTGTGTAGACAAACTGATCTAAAATCTATACAAAATATAAATAATCAAGAAAAAATAATGCACAATGCTAGACAATTAGACCAATGGAACAGAATAGAGAGTAAACACACACACACACACACACACACACACACACACACACACATACCCCTTCATCTGACTTAGGACAGTGGGAAACCATGGTTGATTTAATAACTGGTGCTGGGTAAACTGGATGTTCATATGGAAAAATATTTAATTTCTAACTGTACATGCAATTCCTAATGGTAAAATCATTAATGCTTTTAGAGAAAAAAGTGTAATCATGACATTGAGGTAGGTGAAAATTTCTTAAACATTATATTAAAAGCCCTATTAATAAAGATAAAAATGGGATTTCCCTGGTGGTGCAGTGGTTGAGAGTCTGCCTGCCGATGCAGGGGACACAGGTTCGTGCCCTGGTCTGGGAAGATCCCACATGCCGCAGAGCGGCTGGGCCCATGAACCATGGCCGCTGAGCCTGTGCGTCCGGAGCCTGTGCTCTGCAATGGGAGAGGCCACAACAGTGAGAGGCCTGCGTACTGAAAAAAAATAAAAAAAATAAAAATGAAGCATTAATACATTAATACTAATAACTTCTGAGAATAAAAGGGATGCTATTAATATGGTGAAAAAAATCCCCAATAGTGGGATATATATATATCTGACAAAAGAATTTTATTCAGAATGTATAACAAGTTCTACACATGGAGATGTAAATCTCCCCCATTGCTAAAAATTCTTCACCAGACACATCACACAAAATAATATTCAAATGACAAGTAAGCATACAAGAAGGTGCTCAACTTTATTTTTCATCACAGAAATGCAAGTTAAAAAAAAAAGCACTGCATACCCATCAGAACAACTACCACGAAAAAGACAGTGCCAAGTGTTAGTGAAACCTGAAACAACTGAAGCTCATAAAATGCTAATGATATATACATATCTTTAATCACTTTGGAAAACAATTTGGTAGTATCCACTAAAGTTTTACATATACCAAATGATTCAGCAAGCCTATGTCTATTTATCCACAAGGAAATTCATAGAAATATTTCCCAAAAGACATGAACAAAATTGCCCATAGCAGGTATTATTCTTAATAATGTTAAACTAGTCTATTTTAAAATATTAAGCATGGGACAACAAACATACAAAAACCAGCTAAATAAAACTAAATTATTTTGTAATACTAAATATTTCAGAAGCAATATTTCTCTCTAATATAAAAATCTTAATTTAAATTCAGTTATATATTGATGAAATTCTAAAAGCTATTTATAAAATTTATTGGAAAGAATTACTGCATGAGTACAGAGAAGCAAATTTTAACAAAGAAGAATATGAGACGATCTTGACTAAATATATATTAAACTACCATAAAGTGATAGTAATTTAAAGAGAACAGCGTTGATACAGAAATTTTAAAATAAAGCAATTTAAGAGAATAGAAATTTCAGAAAAAGACCTTTTCATATATAGACATTTTACGTAATAAATAATACATGTCATTTAATGGAAAGATAATGGACAATTGTTATCTCATCATGAGATAATGTTGCGATAATTGGCTATTCATTTTAGGAAATATTGTAAACATATTTAATAATACCAGCAAAAGTAAATCCCAGAAGAGTTAAAGCTTTAAGTTTAAAACTATAGGCTCCTAATTTCTGCTAATGGTTGTCTTGATTAATAAGATCCATCTTAGTGCTGAAAATAAGTACGCTAGATAAAGTTTTTTTTTAAATCCTAGCACAAAATGTCTGAAATACGTACTGAGGTCAAAATATACTAAGGTCAAAACTGAAGAGGAGGGGCTTCCCTGGTGGTGCAGTGGTTGTCAAAAAAAAAAAAAAAAAAAAAAAAAAAAAAAAACTGAAGAGGAAATGGAACACAACTGTGCTTTTTTCTAAGAGGCACTATCAAATCCCAGTAAACTGGGATTATGGTTCTGATTACCTCCCAAAATAAAAGGGACATAAATCAAAACCCACAGCCCATGCTGGGGATTCAACTCATCACGAAATGAAGTAGTAATCCAAAGTAAGACACCCTCAGTGGAAGCAAGAGCTGGAATTAAACCAGCCATCATGCATATTTACAGCTTGTGTTCACATGTTCTGGAAGGTCAAAGAAGCACAAGCCATCAAATTGTTTTAAAGTAGCTCTGGACTACAGAGGCCTTTAGGAGCACAGTGGACGCGGTTAAGCAAACTCTATACAAATAGATTTTGAAATGGTCAACGTGAGGTCAAAGGTACCGGGTACAGAGGAAAACAACAATGCCTGAGAATAAACACAAATGACAGCCAGGAGAAACAGATAGGTGAAAACATCAGATACTGGACCAAATGGACATAGGTTATTGAAAATATAAAACTGTAATAACTACATATAAAAATAAGGTAAAATCTTGGAAAACTGAAAGGAAGGTAAAATTACAGAGAGTGTCATGGAGATTTTAAAAAAGAACCAATTAGTGTTCTAAAAGCAAAAACTCATTAGCAGAAGTATAAAGTAATCCAAATTTAAAACTAAGTATATAGAAGGAGTTCTGATTTAACTAAGACAGTGAAGCTCTCCAGAGTGCATCTCTGGCCCTTACTACAGCTAAAATTTGGCAAATACATACACACATGCATACATAAAAATAAAAAATCAAGCTATCTGAACAATCTGAAAATTAAAGCAGGTGAATTATGGAATGGACTCAAACGTTAAGAAGCACCCCTCACAAGGATGAGTTTATTGTTTTTTGTCTTTTCCTTCTTGTGGCTTGACTTCTGTCTTGGGTTCCAGTCACAGTGGTGTCAGCAACTAGAACAGTGATAGACTTACCTCTCTGTTTATGACCAGAGGAAAATATTGAAAGGGTCTCAGGTGAGTGGGACTGAGAGCAGGAAATACTAGAGGGGACAGAGCCGGAAAAGGGGTCCCCTAATTCTTTTTATAGGCATGCCCTGGAGATAATGCAATTCAGTTCCAGATCACCGCAATAAAGTGAGGCACACAAGTTTTTTGATTTCCCAGTGCATATAAAAATACATGGACACTATACATAGTCCTTGAAGTGTAAAGTAGCATTATGTCTAAAAAAATTCACATACCTTAATTTAAAATATTTTATTGCTAAAAATTGCTACCCATCATCTGAGCCTCCAGCGAGTCTGTAGTAGTAAACACCAAAATCACTGACCATAGATCACCATAACGATACAATAATAATGAAAAAGTTTGAAATATTGTCAGAATTACCAAAGTGAAACACAGAGAAGTGAGCAAATACTGTTGGAAAAAATGGCACCAATAGACTTGCTTAATGCTGGGTTGCTACAAAATTTCAACTTGTAAAAAGCACAGTATTTGTGAAGCACAATAAAGCGAAGTGCAATAAAATGAGGTCAGCCTGTGTATGCATTCACGCATGTTGTAGCCTAAACCCTAAATCATGTCTGTGTGGGACAAACAAAAACCAGCCTGAGAAAGCCTCTGAACTGAACTGAGACTTGAACTAACCACACAGTTTCAATCTAATCCCTGACTATACATCCTTTGGACAAACCTAAACCAACAAAGCAAAAGCTATAAGCACTGAATTGCTATTTGAACTGCTGTCCATAATTTATATAGAAGTTATTGATTTTTGAATATTTAAATTTTTAACTTTATAAGAAATTACTCAACAGTTTCCCAAAGTTTCTGACTAGATCATATTACTCCTACCTAAAGAATCTCTTTTCACATTACTTGTGATTCAGACATACTAGTTATCAATTCTCTCAGGTTCTTTTGTCCCACAATGTATTTTGCCTTTATTTATTTCAAGTACAGAATTACAGTATGATTTTGCTTTCAGTACTTTCACAACATTTTTTTATACTTTTATAAATCCTGTCTTTGTTCCTCTCTATGTGTTGTCTTTCTTACTCTGGCTGCTGTCAAGATTTTCTCTTTATCTTTCTTTAATTTTCAGCAGATGGAAGATAATCTCTCATTTTCTCGTGCTCCTGTAAGACTTAGCCTCATGAGACACAGAACTTGCACAGGCATACTTTGGAAATATTGTGGGTTCAGTTCCAGACCACCACAATAAAGTGCATATCACAATAGAGTCAGTTACATGAATTTTTAATTTCTCAGTGCCAATAAAAGTTATGTTTACACTATACTGTAGTCTAGTGTGCAATAGCATTATGTCCAAAAAACCAATGTATGTAACTTAATTTAAAAATATTTTATTGCTAAAATATGCTAACCAACATCAGCCTTCAGCAACTCTTAATCTTTTTGCTGGTGAAAGGGTCTTCCCTCGATGTTGATGGCAGATGACTGATCAGGATGGTGGATGCTGAAGGTTGGGTGTCTGTGGCAATTTTTTAAAATAAGACAACAATGAAGTTTGCCCCATCAACTGACTCTTCCTTTCAGGAAAAATTCCTCTGCATCATGCAATGCTGTTTGATAGCATTTTACCCACAGTAGAACTTCTTTCAAAATTGAAGTCAATTCTCTCAAACCCTGCCACTGCTTTATCAACTAAGTTTACTTAATATTCTAAATCATTTATTGTCTTTTCAACAATCATCACAGCATCTTTACCAGGAGCAGATTTCATCTCAAGAAACCACTTTCTTTGCTCATCCATAAAAACTAACTCCTCATCGATTTCATTTTTATCATGAGATTGCAGCAATTCAGTCACATCTCCAAGCTCCACTTCTAGTTCTGGTTCTAGTTCTCTTGTTTCCATAACATCTGCAGTTCCTTCCTCTGCTACAGCACCACCAACATCATCCATGAGGACTACAATCAATTTCTTCCAAACTTCTGTTAGTGTTGATATTTTGACCTCTTCTCAGGAATCATGAATGTTCTTACTGGCATCTAGAATGGTGAATCCTTTCCAGAAGGTTTTCAGTTTACTATGCCCAGATCCATCAGAAGAATCACTATCTATGGCAGCTACATATATGAAATATATTTCTTAAATAATAAAACTTGGAAATTAAAATTACTATTTGATTCATGGGCTGCAGAATGGCTGTTGTGTTAGCAGGCATGAAAACAACATTAATCTCATTGTACATCTCCATCAGAGCTCTTGGGTGACCAGGTGCATTGTCAATAAGTAGTAATATTTTGAAAGGCATCTTATATTTCTGAGCAGTAGGTCTCAACAGTGGGCTTAAAATGTTCAGTAAACCATCCAGGCCTTGTTGTGTCATTGATAGAGCACAGCCAGAGTAGATTTGGCATAATTGTTAAAGGCCCTAATTATTTCAGAATGATAAATAAGCATTGGCTTCAACCTAAAGTTACTGGCTGCATTAGCACCTAACAAGAGAGTCAGCCTGTACTTTGAAGCTTGAAGCCAGGCATTGACTTCTCCTCTCTAGCTATGAAAGTCCTAGATAGCATCTTCTTCCAATAGAAGGCTGTTTAATCTACATGGAAAATCTGTTGTTTAGTGTAGCCACCTTTATTAATTATTTTAGCTGGAGAGTCTCCATAACTTGCTGCAGCTTCTACATCAGCACTTGCTGTTTCATCTTGCACTTTGATGTTACGGAGATGGCTTATTTCCTTAAACTTCATGAACCAATATCTGCTAGCTTCAAACTCCTCTTCTTCATTAACAACTTGGCTGTTTGGTGCAAGACGCCTAGCTTTCAGCCTGTCTTGGCTTTTGGACATGCCTTCCTCACTAAGCTTCAACATTTCTAACTTTTGATTTAAAGTGAGAGACAGTGCAACTCTTCCTTTCACTTCAACACTTAGAGGCCATTGTAGTGTTATTAATTGGCCTAATTTCAATATTGTTGTGTCCCAAGAAATAGGGAGGTCTGAGGAGAGAGAGAGATGGGGAACAGCTAGTGGGTGGACAGTCAGAGCACACATATTTATCGATTAAGTTCACCATCTTATATGAGCTGGGTTAGTGAAACACCAAAATAATTATAATAGTAACATCAAAGATCACTGATCACAAATCACCATAAGAAATATAA
The DNA here is from genome assembly GCF_003031525.2 of Neophocaena asiaeorientalis asiaeorientalis. Taxonomy (NCBI): domain Eukaryota; kingdom Metazoa; phylum Chordata; class Mammalia; order Artiodactyla; family Phocoenidae; genus Neophocaena; species Neophocaena asiaeorientalis. Next base: position 13,490,604 of record NW_020172818.1, on the reverse strand, counting down.
TAATAAAAAGTTTGAAATATTGCAAGAATTACCAGAATGTGACACAGAGACATGAAGTGAGCAAATGTTATTGGAAAAAATGGCACCAAGAGACTTGCTCCAGGTAGGGTTGCCACAAACCTTCAATTTGTAAAAAACTCAATGTCTGCGAAGTGCAATAAAGTGAAGCACAATAAAGTGAGGTATACCTGTATATGATATAAAGCTCGGGAATGTTTGCTTTCATTTTACCTAGAAGCATTTCCCTTTTCACATACCATGAGAATTATATCTGTAGCCCTTTGTCTAGTTAATTGTTCTGTTCTGAGGGCCAAGCTGTTACAGCCTGGATGGGGTCCCTAAGCCTCAGGTGGGAGGAACTGAAGCCTATCTCCCTAGGTATTTACATTTAAAAAGGTAGGAAGCTCAGACTTGGAGTCATCTCTAGTTGGAAAAAAGTTAGAGACATGCAGGTTTATCAGGCCATCAAAAAGATTCACTTACATCCCAAAATACTATAGTGAGAAGGCAGGATCTTCTTCATCCTGTCTCAAAGGCACTAAAGTTAGTTTTTTCCTTTTTAGGAGGGAAGGGGGATGGCTGTCTTTCTCCTGACTATAAACGAAGATAGCCCATTTTTCCCCATCACTTACCTATGGAGTGTCTGGTCACTATTTCATAGGAGGTAGGTAATTTTTCCATTAGGCTTTCATTGTATTGCCCCAGAGCTAATGTCTGAGGCAAGGAAGTTGAATTCTAGTTATTTACTATAAACTAACTAACAAGTAGTTTGACTCTGATCCTGAACACCTTGTGTGTGCATCCAGGATAAAATTAATAAAGATGAATATTAAATTACTAACAAATGATCAGTTTTGATCGTTTATTCATCTTTCCAAAGAATTAGCTTTGTGGGTAATTCATTTCAGTTATTTGCTTTCCTTATCATTGATTTCACCTTTGATTCTTATTTTTATACCATCTAAATAATTGTTTTAAATTTTGTGTTGTCTCTTCCTGTTTCTCAATTTCAATATTGAATCTAAATTTGCAATTTTCTTTTTGAATGATACCAATTTAAATACGACAACACTAAAAGAAAGAGTAGTTTTTTCTTCATGCTCCCCTAGGATAATGCTATTTTGTTGGCATTAGATCCTTGAATCACAGTCCTTTTATTTTAAAACACTGTAAAACTGTGTTCATTATTTTCTATCTTCCAAATTTCCAGATGACAAATTCAATACCAGTTTGGTCTTCTTAACATAGTATGTAACCTACTCATTCTGTCTCTATCATTGAGGTTCAGAAATTGCACTAGGAACTTTTTTGCAAAGAATCTGTGAGATCTTTCAGTTATATTATTCTCAGCTTAGAGAGGTCTCCTTTCTCTTTCTCGATCTTTATTTTTCTCTCTTTCTTCTCTTACTATTGCTCATATTTTGCACAGATGTTTTATTTTGTTTAATTTATTATATTTGTTATGTATGTGTGTTGTTATATTTTTCCAGATACACACATTAGAATATTAGCTTGGTTTTTAGCAGCAACATATTTCAAAATTTCTCAGTTGTATGTTGTAGTTTGAAAATTGTGCTTTTGAACTCCAAAATTTTTTCTTGAATTTTATTTTATTTTTTTTATACAGCAAGTTCTTATCAGCAATCTATTTTATACATATTAGTGTATACATGTCAATCCCAATCTCCCAATTCATCCCACCGCCCACCCCACCCCCACCCCGCTTTCCCCCCTTGGTGTCCATACTTTTGTACTCTACATCTGTGTCTTTATTTCTGTCTTGCAAACCGGTTCATCTGTACCATTTTTCTAAATTCCACGTATATTCATTAATATATGATATTTGTTTTTCTCTTTCTGACTTACATCACTCTGTATGACAGTCTCTAGATCCATCCACGTCTCTACAAATGACCCAACTTCATTCCTTTTATGGCTAATATTCCACTTTATATATGTACCACATCTTCTTTATCCATTCATCTGTCAATGGGCATTTAGGTTGCTTCCATGTCCTGTCTATTGTAAATAGTGCTGCAATGAACATTGGGGTGCATGTGTCTTTTTGAATTATGGTTTTCTCTGGGTATATGCTTAGTAGTGGGATTGCTGGGTCATATGGTAATTCTATTTTTAGTTTTTTAAGGAACCTCCATACTGTTCTCCATAGTGGCTGTATCAATTTACATTCCCACCAACAGTGCAAGAGGGTTCCCTTTTCTCCACACCCTTTCCAGCATTTGTTGTTTGTAGATTTTCTGATGATGCCCATTCTTACCAGTGTGAAGTGATACCTCATTGTAATTTTGATTTGCATTTCTCTAATAATTAGTGATGCTGTGCATCCTTTCATGTGTCTCTTGGCCATCTGTATGTCTTCTTTGGAGAAATGTCTATTTAGGGCTTCTGCCCTTTTTTGATTGGGTTGTTTGTTTTTTTTAATATTGAGGTGCATGAGCTGTTTATATATTTTGGAGATTAATCCTTTGTTCATTGATTTGTTTGCAAATATCGTCTCCCATTCTAAGGGTTGTCTTTTCATCTTGTTTATAGTTTCCTTTGCTGTGCAAAAGCTTTTAAGTTTCATTAGGTCCCATTTGCTTATTTTTGTTTTTATTTCCATTACTCTAGGAGGTGGGTCAAGAAAGATCTTTCTGTGATTTATGTCAAAGAGTGTTCTTCCTGTGTTTACCTCTAAGAGTTTTATAGTGTCTGCTCTTACATTTAGGGCTTTAATCGATTTTGAGTTTATTTTTGTGTATGGTGTTGTACATTTTCTCCTTAAAATTTTTCATTACTTTCACAATTATATTTCTTTCATACAATTTCTAATTGACCTGTTTCAACAAAATTGCCTCTTCCTACATTTTTAGTTCTATTAGATCTATGAAATTATTGAGTCTTCCAAAATGGATTGTATTTTTTACTTTAACTTTTCATGTCAATGGATGTTATTGTTCAGAAACTCATTCATGATAATGGTATATCTTGTGTAGGTTAAACTTTTAGCTGGAAGAATACAAGGTAGAAAGCATGTCTCAGTTGGTCTGTGGCAAAAGAGATGGAAAATAACTTTCTGCTATGGGGCAGTAGAAGAAGCTTATTTTTCCTCTAGATGTAAGCAAAAGATGTAATCTTTTCCTAGACACATTGAATGACATCAGTTCAGTCCACTACTTCAATCTCTTCTCCAGAGATGGGTACCACCACTGGGCATCATACTGAGGAAGGGATTCTAGGCAGGCCATTCTTATTTTGCCAAAGGGTTCAATTTGGTTAATCTGACTGGTTCTTATATGACAAGAAAGAATGTGTAGTTATTTCCACAGCAACCAATAATCAAAATGCAGCCTCCTGTCACTGAAACTTTATTTTCTTTCTCTTTTTTCCTCCCTCCTTTTACAAACACTATTGCCCTACAGTTACCTTTCTGTGCCCTTCTCTCTGCATCTCCGGGCTTCAGATTCACTTGAGATTCCCTCCAGGCTATTAAGTAGTTGAGTCTTCCTAACAGGTTATAATAAGGAAGGTAGGATCTTAAGTCAGCTTTCAGACTGTCAGTTCCATAACATTTTAGTTTTTATATGTTGTTGTTTTAACTCAAACATTCAGCATTGTGTTACATTTTTTCCCTAATTCATAGCAGATAATTATTATAACTTCTAGACAATGCTATTGATTAATTTTATTTCAGTATTTCTTCCTCTTCATTCTTCATTCAAACAACCATTCCTTTTCCTCGATACGCACCTACTATAATGGGTTTAATAAATTTCTTCAGTTAGATATTTATCCTTGGCAAATAATATATATTGTTTTTTGGGATCAATCATGAGTATATGTGGTACTAGCTATAAGTTACATGTTTACTTGTAGTAATCTCTTTCTGTTTTCACTCCATATTCTTTTAAACTATCTATTTCTCCTACTGTGTATTTATCTAGTTTTTCACTACTCTCCACTTAATAATATTTATCCATTACCAGAATGATGAACTCAGAATTTACATCTAGATTCCTGCTACTGGAAACAATGCTGTGGTAGAAAAATAAAACTCCATCAGGCTTATTTACATCAAATTACAATCACTTTATAATGGTTTTGTCCATTTTTACTGGTGATAAACAGCAATGGTGGGATGAGTGGGAAAGATAATAAAGGGAAAACTTATAAATATGTATCAGCATAACTATCAAAATATGTGATTCATGCAGATGCGTGGATCCACATCATGACAATTCAATATATGGAGTGCACTACTGTGTCAGGCTCATTGAATCGTACAAAATTACTAATTCACAGGAAAAGAATGTGCAACAATCTAATCTTTTTCCATTAGATTATCATTCTTTCACCTTGAAAAAGAAAAGAAAATGAATGATGCTTTACTGAAAAACAAAGTCAATATTTGCTATTGGTGGAGTCAATCATTAGAAATGCCTAGCTATGTTACAAATGTCTGCATTTTATGTTACAGTTTCAAAAGACCAGGAGTCTCTTGTCAGATAAAATCACTGATTAATATTTCATTCTTGCTAAAGCATGCATTCCCAATTGCCTTTTATTTAATTTTTTGGATCTTTAAAATAGATTTTCATATTCCTAGACTGATTATTAGGTACATAACTTTTTAAAAAGCTCAATTCACATACAACTATAAAAGAAATAAAAGTCAACTTAAAGTTCATTGTATTTACTTTAAACTAGTTTTTTTCAAAGACCTGGGTGATGTCTATTTGTGGACAATGATTTTATATCTGTCTTAATGCCACCAGCTATAATCAATGTCCTTTGATTGTAGAATTAAAAAAAATCATTGAGAAACAAAATAATCAGAATGATTATTATAAAATCATATAATGACACAATCAAAATAAAGCAGATGGGAAAACCAGTAAAAGATGGTTGTTCATCTAGATAAAATTAATAAATAATTATTTAATTAGCTATATTACTACCACAAAGGGAAATATAGTGGCAAGATGCCCAGACAACATTAAGAAAGAAAATCAGCACCATTTAAATTAAAATTCACTGTGTAAGCCATCATTTTGCTATATCTTCAACATAGTACCCATGCAAAATATTTTTCATATTTATTACTATACTTAGAAATATTTCTTTAGGGAGACAAGAATGTATTCCACAGATAGTTTCCGTAAGAGACAAGAATACTTTCAAAACAGCAATATTTTTTGTATGGCAATTTTCAAATTCAATCATTTTTCTTCACTCTGTCTGGAGTCTTATAGGCTTTTGAATGGCTTCCAAGCTCGTTCCCACCTTAATCTAATCCAAATTTCTGATTATGCTTGAAAGATAATAAGCAAATTATATTTCAGTGGGAAAGTGCAGTTAGCCTGAAGTCATTTGGTGGCTTTTCAGCATCAGCCAGTCAGATCAGGATAACTGGGTTGCAGTTCTATGAATCCAAGCAGAGAATTCACAACATGAAGGACAATAGTGCATCCTCTCATAAAGTCCGTGAGTATGTTATTATTACCATTATTAATGATAATAAGAAAATGCAATGAGTATTTGAAAAGAACTATGCATTCTGCAAAATATTATCAAATACAACAAGTACCACAGTAAACCATGCTGTGAAGCACTATTATTATATGTCTATATAAATTAATGTTGGTGGAAATACTTGGATCTGAAATTGAGAATTAAAAAATTTTATTTAATTAACCCAATTTATTGAGTTAGAGTTAATTTTTAAAATATATTCTGTTTAATAAGATGGAGCCACATTAACATTTATTAATTTTGGAATCTTATAAACAGGAGGAAAATAAACATTTGCAAGTCAAGGAGTATGTATCTCTATAGTGTCAGATATCTTTCTTATAAGTAAATAAAGATCCCATCTCCTAAAATAACGACAGTAGTCTTTGCCAAAATCTGGGATGGAATTTCAATTGCATTTCACTAAAGTGTGCTGATATAAATATTCTCAACATTTTCTTCTCCGAAAAGTTTAGATTTTTTAAACTAAAGAATTTTTTTTGCATAAAGGGTGTGTCAAAAACACGTAAAATAAAGTTACTTAGACAAATGGATCAGAAACCTGAAAACTGGAATAATGAAACACACACATAAAGTCTACAGCAAAACTGAAATGAAAAGTTAGTACAACAAAAGGCTAATTAGGAAAGGGTTCTAAAACTAGAAAGCTGTTATATTAAAGTAGATTATGGAATAAAACTTATGAAGGATTAGAATATGTAGTTATATCTGCTACTCAAGATGCAATCTTCTTAAGATGTTTTTGGAGTCAAAATCAGAAAGAATGAGTGGGATTTTACCTTTGGACTTGGCATTTGGACTGTGATGGAACCTAAGTAATTTACTCTAGTTTCGATTCATAATATCATTGGTACTGAAATACTTCTTTGCCATTATAAGATCATATTTACTAGGATTATTTTTATAATAAATCATCTCCTTCGATAGAACTCAACCATTATCATTATCATGTGTCAATATATTAATTTGTTAACTATGTCATGGTGCAAATATTTCAAAACTGGCCTCCATAATCTTACACTTTTTATATTTTTCTGATAATATTTTAGGAAAGAATTTGAGGAAACATGGCAAGAAACTGTTCTATTTAGCATAATAATAAATTTTAAAATAAATAAATGAGCCTAGTTAAACTTAAAAGCTTTTGCACAGCAAAGGAAACTACTGACAAAATAAAAGGACAATTTACTGAAAGGGAAAAGATATTTGCAAACAATATGACTGATAAGGGGTTAGTATCCAACAAATAAACAGCTCATACAACTCAACATCAAAAAAACAACCCAATTAAAAAATGAGCAGAAGAATTGAATAATTTTTTTGTCCAAAGAGGAAATGCAGATGGCCAATGGGCATGTGAAAACATGCTCAACATCACTAATTATTGAGAAATGCAACTCAAACCTACAATGAGATATCACCTCATACCACTCAGAATGGCCATCATAAAAGTCTACAGGGGTCGGCCACCGGCGTCCACTTTCCACCAGAGCAAATGGACGGCCACTGCCATCAAGGTCCTAAGGTAGCTGGGTTCCTACTCAGTGGTGTGGGCCACTGAAGACACTAGGAAAGGAGTTCACAGACATCTGAAAGCAAGGAAGGGTGAAAGACTTCCATTATGGCTGTGGAGACTGATAATAGTAGCTACAAGAAATGGATTCTCTGAGTGCTTCCTTCCTGTCAGCCTGAAGACAAGAACCTCTGGAGAGGTGCCTCTTCAACTCTGCACTAGGGGGAAGGTATCAGAAACTCTCTGAGAGCCAGACTCCAGAGAAGGCTGTAATTAGGATATTAGGGCCCTGCTTTGACACAGCATATGCTGTGTGGCTGACAGTGTCTTGGTGCTCCAGTAAGGTGTCAGGGCTGAGCCTCTGAGGTAGGAGAGCTGAGTTCAGAACATTGGTCCATCAGAGACCTCACGGCCACTTATAATATGAATTGGCTAGAGCTCTCCCAGAGATCTCTGTCTCAACACTAAGACACAGCTCCACTAAAAAACCAGCAAGATCCAGTGCTGGACACCCCATGCCAAACAACTAGCAAGACAGGAACACAACCACACCCATTAGTAGAGAGGCTGCCTAAAATCATACTAAGTTCACAGACACCCCAAAACACACCACCAGATGTGGACCTGCCCACCAGAAAGACAAGCTCCAGCTTCATCCATCAGAACAGAGGCACCAGTCCCCTCCACCAGGAAGCCTACACAACCCACTGAACAAACCTTACCCACTGGGGAAAGACAAAAAAAACAACGGGAACTATGAACGTGCAGCTGGTCGAAAGGAGACCCTAAACACAGTAAGTTAAGCAAAATGAGAAGAAAGAGAAATACACAGCAGATGAAGGAGCAAGGTAAAAACACCAGACTAAACAAATGAAGAGGAAATAGGCAGCCTACCTGAAAAAGAATTCAGAGTAATGATAGTAAAGATGATCCAAAATCCTGGAAATAGAATGAAGAAAATATAAGAAATGTTTAACAAGGACCTAGAAGAACTAAAGAGCAAACAAACAATGATGAAAAACACAATAAATGAAATTAAAAATTCTCTAGAAGGAATCAAGAGCAGAAGAGTTGAGGCAGAAGAATGGACAGTGACCGGGAAGATAAAATAGTGGAAATAACTACTGCAGAGCAGAATAAAGAAAAAAGCATGAAAAGAATTGAGGATAGTCTCAGAGACCACTGGGACAACATTAAATGCACCAACATTTGAATTATAGGGGGTCCCAGAAGAAGAAGAGAAAAAGAAAGGGACTCAGAAAATATTTGAAGAGAGTATAGTTGAAAACTTCCCTAATATGGGAAAGGAAATAGTCAAAAGTCCAGGAAGTGCAGAGAGTCCTATACAGGATAAATCCAAGGAGAAACATGCCAACACACATACTAATCAAACTATCAAAATTAAATACAAAGAACACTATTAAAAGCAGCAAGGGAAAAGCAACAAATAACATACAAGGGAATCCCCATAAGGCTAACAGCTGATCTTTTAGCAGAAACTCTGCAAGCCAGAAGGAAGTGGCAGGACATATTTAAAGTAATGAAAGGGAAAAACCTACAACCAAGACTACTCTACCCAGCAAGGATCTCATTCAGATTCGATGGAGAAATTGAAACCTTTACAGACAAGCAAAAACTAAGAGAATGCAGCACCACTAAACCAGCTTAACAACAAATTCTAAAGGAACTTCTCTAGGCAGGAAACACAAGAGAAAGAAAAGACCTCCTAAAACAATTAAGAAAATGGTAATAGAACCATACATATTAATAACTACATTAAATGTAAATGGATTAAATGCTCCAACCAAAAGTCATAGACTGGCTGAATGTATATGAAAACAAGACCCATATATATGCTGTCTACAAAGGACCCACTTCAGACCTAGGGACACATAAAGACTGAAAGTGAGGGGATAGAAAAAGATATTCCATGCAAATGGAAATCAAGACAAAGATGTAATAACAATTCTCATATCAGACAAAATAGACTTTAGAATAAAGACTATTACAAGAGACAAAGAAGGACATTACATAATGATCAAGGGATCAATCCAAGAAGAAGATATAACAATTGTAAATATTCATGCACACAATATAGGAGCACCTCAAAACATAAGGCAAAGGCTAACAGCCATAAAACGGGAAATCTACAGTAACACAATCATAGTAGGGGACTTTAACACCCCACTTTCACCAATGGACAGATCATCCAAAATGAAAATAAATAAGGAAAGGCAAGCTTTAAATGATACATTAAACAAGATGGACTTAATTGATATTTATAGGACATTCCATCCAAAAACAGCAGAATAAACTTTCTTCTCAAGTGCACATGGAACATTCGCCAGGAATAGCATAACTTGGGTCACAATTCAACCTTGGTAAATTTAAGAAAATTGAAACGATATCAAGTACCTTTTCTGACCACAATGCTATAAGACCAGATATCAATTACAGAAAAAAAAAGTAAAAAATACAAACATATGGAGGCTAATCAATACACTACTAAATAACCAAGAGACCACTGAAGAAATCAAAGGGGGAATCAAAAAATACCTATCTCAAGAAAAAAGAAATATCTCAAATAAACAATCTAACCTTACACCTAAATCAATTGAGAAAGAAGAAGAAGAACAATAACAACAACAAAAAACCCCAAAGTTAGCAGAAGGAAAGAAAGCATAAAGATCAAATCAGAAATAAAAGAAAAAGAAATGAAGGAAATGATAGAAAATATCAATAAAACTAAAAGCTGGTTCTTTGAGAAGATAAACAAAATTGATAAACCATTAGCTGGACTCATAAAGAAAAAAAGGGAGAAGACTCAAATCAATAGAATTAGAAATGAAAAAGGAGAAGTAACAACTGACACTGCAGAAATACAAAAGATCATGAGAGATTACTACAAGCAACTATAAGCCAATAAAATGGACAACCTGGAAGAAATGGACAAATGTTTAGAAGAGCATAACCTTCCGAGACTGAACCAGGAGAAACAGAAAATATAAACAGACCAATCACAAGCACTAAAATTGAAACTGTGATTAAAAATCTTCCAACAAACAAAAGCCCAGGATCAGATGGCTGCACAGGCGAATTCTATCAAACATTTAGAGAAGAGCTAGCACCTATCCTTCTCAAACTCCTCCAAAATATAGCAGAGGGAGGAACACTCCCAAACTCATTCTACGAGGCCACCATCACCCAGATACCAAAACCCAACAAAGATGTCACAAAGAAAGAAAACTACAGGCTAATATCACTGATGAACATAGATGCAAAAATCTTCAACAAAATTCTAGCAAACAGAATCCAACAGCACATTAAAAGGATCATATACCATGATCAAGTGAGATTATCCCAGGAATGCAAGGATTCTTCAATATACACAAATCAATCAATGTGATAAACCATATTAACAAATTGAAGGAGAAAAACCATATGATCATCTCAACAGATGCAGAAAAAGCTTTCAACAAAATTGAAACCCTCCAGAAAGTAGGCATAGAGGGAACTTACCTCAACATAATAAAGGCTATATATGACAAACCCACAGCCAACATCGTTCTCAATGGTGAAAAACTGAAATCATTTCCACTAAGAGTAGGAATAAGACAAGGTTGCCCACTCTCACTACTCTTATTCAACATAGTTTTGGAAGTTTTAGCCACAGGAATCAGAGAAGAAAAAGAAATAAATGGAATCCAAATTGGAAAAGAAGAAGTAAAAGTGTCACTCTTTGGAGATGATATGATAGTACACCTAGTGAATCCTAAAGATGTTACCAGAAAACTACTAGAGCTAATCAATGAATGTGGTAAAGTAGCAGGATACAAAATTATTGCACAGAAATCTCTTGCATTCCTATACATTAATGATGAAAAATCTGAAAGAGAAATTAAGGAAACTCCCATTACCATTGCCATAAAAAGAATAAAATACCTAGGAATAAACCCACCTAAGGAGACAAAAGACCTGTATGCAGAAAACTATAAGACCCTGATGAAAGAAATTAAAGATGAAACAAACAGATGGAGAGATATACCATGTTCTTGGATTGGAAGAATCCACATTGTGAAAATGACTATACTACCCAAAGCAATCTACAGATTCAATGCAATCCTTATCAAACTACCAACAGCATTTTTCACAGAACTAGAACAAAAAATTTCACAATTTGTATGGGAACACAAAAGACCCTGAATAGCCAAAGCAATCTTGAGAAAGAAAAATGGACCTGGAGGAATCAGGCTCTCTGACTTCAGACTATACTACAAAGCTACAGTAATCAAGATAGCATGGTACTGATGCAAAAACAGAAATATTGATCAATGAAACAGGATAGAAAGTCCAGAGATAAACCCCAGCACATGTGGTCACCATATCTTTGATAAAGGAACCAAGAATATACAATGGAGAAAAGACAGCCTATTCAATAAGCGGTGTTGGGAAAACTGGACAGCTACATGTAAAGGAATGAAATTAGAACACTCCCTAACACCATATACAAAAATAAAATCAAAATGGATTAAAGACCTAAATGTAATGCCAGATACTATAAAACTCTTAGAAGAAAACATAGGCAGAACACTCCATGACATAAATCACAGCAAGTTTCTTTTTCACCCACCTCCTAGAGAAATGGAAATAAAAACAAAAATAAACAAATGGGACCTAATGAAACTTAAAAGCTTTTACACAGCCAAGGAAACCATAAACAAGACGAAAAGACAATGCTCAGAATGGTTGAAAATATTTGCAAACAAAGCAACTGACAAAGGATTACTCTCCAAAATATACAAGCAGCTCAATAACAAAAAAACTAACAACCCAATCAAAAATTGGGCAGAAGACCTAAACAGAAATTTCTCTGAAGAAGATATACAGATTGCCAACAATTACATGAAAGGGTGCTCACATTACTAATCTTTAGAGAAATGCAAATCAAAACTACAATGAGGTATCGTCTCACACCGGTCAGAAAGGCTATCATCAAAATGTCTACAAACAATAAATGCTGGAGATGATGTGGAGAAAAGGGAATCCTCTTGCACTTTTCGTGGGAATGTAAATTGATACAGCCACTATGGAGAACAGTTTTTAGGTTCCTTAAAAAACTTAAAGTAGAACTACCATATGACCCAACAATCCCACTATTGGGCATATACCTGGAGAAAACCATAATTCAAAAAGTGTCATGTACCAAAATGTTCATTGCAGCTCTATTTACAACAGCCAGGACATGGAAGCAACCTAAGTGTCCATCGACAGATGAATGGATAAAGAAGATGTGGC
>NW_020172818.1:13469145-13476763 GCF_003031525.2 Neophocaena asiaeorientalis asiaeorientalis | reverse complement strand
GAGAGATTACTACAAGCAACTATAAACCAATAAAATGGACAACCTGGAAGAAATGGACAAATGTTTAGAAAAGCATAACCTTCCGAGACTGAACCAGGAGAAACAGAAAATATAAACAGACCAATCACAAGCACTAAAATTGAAACTGTGATTAAAAATCTTCCAACAAACAAAAGCCCAGGATCAGATGGCTGCACAGGCGAATTCTATCAAACATTTAGAGAAGAGCTAGCACCTATCCTTCTCAAACTCCTCCAAAATATAGCAGAGGGAGGAACACTCCCAAACTCATTCTACGAGGCCACCATCACCCAGATACCAAAACCCAACAAAGATGTCACAAAGAAAGAAAACTACAGGCTAATATCACTGATGAACATAGATGCAAAAATCTTCAACAAAATTCTAGCAAACAGAATCCAACAGCACATTAAAAGGATCATATACCATGATCAAGTGAGATTATCCCAGGAATGCAAGGATTCTTCAATATACACAAATCAATCAATGTGATAAACCATATTAACAAATTGAAGGAGAAAAACCATATGATCATCTCAACAGATGCAGAAAAAGCTTTCAACAAAATTGAAACCCTCCAGAAAGTAGGCATAGAGGGAACTTACCTCAACATAATAAAGGCTATATATGACAAACCCACAGCCAACATCGTTCTCAATGGTGAAAAACTGAAATCATTTCCACTAAGAGTAGGAATAAGACAAGGTTGCCCACTCTCACTACTCTTATTCAACATAGTTTTGGAAGTTTTAGCCACAGGAATCAGAGAAGAAAAAGAAATAAATGGAATCCAAATTGGAAAAGAAGAAGTAAAAGTGTCACTCTTTGGAGATGATATGATAGTACACCTAGTGAATCCTAAAGATGTTACCAGAAAACTACTAGAGCTAATCAATGAATGTGGTAAAGTAGCAGGATACAAAATTATTGCACAGAAATCTCTTGCATTCCTATACATTAATGATGAAAAATCTGAAAGAGAAATTAAGGAAACTCCCATTACCATTGCCATAAAAAGAATAAAATACCTAGGAATAAACCCACCTAAGGAGACAAAAGACCTGTATGCAGAAAACTATAAGACCCTGATGAAAGAAATTAAAGATGAAACAAACAGATGGAGAGATATACCATGTTCTTGGATTGGAAGAATCCACATTGTGAAAATGACTATACTACCCAAAGCAATCTACAGATTCAATGCAATCCTTATCAAACTACCAACAGCATTTTTCACAGAACTAGAACAAAAAATTTCACAATTTGTATGGGAACACAAAAGACCCTGAATAGCCAAAGCAATCTTGAGAAAGAAAAATGGACCTGGAGGAATCAGGCTCTCTGACTTCAGACTATACTACAAAGCTACAGTAATCAAGATAGCATGGTACTGATGCAAAAACAGAAATATTGATCAATGAAACAGGATAGAAAGTCCAGAGATAAACCCCAGCACATGTGGTCACCATATCTTTGATAAAGGAACCAAGAATATACAATGGAGAAAAGACAGCCTATTCAATAAGCGGTGTTGGGAAAACTGGACAGCTACATGTAAAGGAATGAAATTAGAACACTCCCTAACACCATATACAAAAATAAAATCAAAATGGATTAAAGACCTAAATGTAATGCCAGATACTATAAAACTCTTAGAAGAAAACATAGGCAGAACACTCCATGACATAAATCACAGCAAGTTTCTTTTTCACCCACCTCCTAGAGAAATGGAAATAAAAACAAAAATAAACAAATGGGACCTAATGAAACTTAAAAGCTTTTACACAGCCAAGGAAACCATAAACAAGACGAAAAGACAATGCTCAGAATGGTTGAAAATATTTGCAAACAAAGCAACTGACAAAGGATTACTCTCCAAAATATACAAGCAGCTCAATAACAAAAAAACTAACAACCCAATCAAAAATTGGGCAGAAGACCTAAACAGAAATTTCTCTGAAGAAGATATACAGATTGCCAACAATTACATGAAAGGGTGCTCACATTACTAATCTTTAGAGAAATGCAAATCAAAACTACAATGAGGTATCGTCTCACACCGGTCAGAAAGGCTATCATCAAAATGTCTACAAACAATAAATGCTGGAGATGATGTGGAGAAAAGGGAATCCTCTTGCACTTTTCGTGGGAATGTAAATTGATACAGCCACTATGGAGAACAGTTTTTAGGTTCCTTAAAAAACTTAAAGTAGAACTACCATATGACCCAACAATCCCACTATTGGGCATATACCTGGAGAAAACCATAATTCAAAAAGTGTCATGTACCAAAATGTTCATTGCAGCTCTATTTACAACAGCCAGGACATGGAAGCAACCTAAGTGTCCATCGACAGATGAATGGATAAAGAAGATGTGGCACATATACACAATGGAATATTACTCAGCCATAAAAAGAAACGAAATTGAGTTATTTGTAGTGAGGTGGATGGACCTAGAGTCTGTCATACACAGTGAAGTAAGTCAAAAAGAGAAAAACAAATACCATATGCTAACACATATATATGGAATCTAAAAAAAAAAAAAAAGGTTCTGAAGAACCTAGGGGCAGGACAGGAATAAAGACACAGACGTAGATAAAGGACTTGAAGACACGGGGAGGGGGAAGGGTAAGCTGGGACGAAGTGAGAGAATGGTATGGACATATATACACTACCAAATGTAAAATGGGCTTCCTTGGTGGCGCAGTGGTTGGGAGTCCGTCTGCCGATGCAGAGGACGCGGGTTCGTGCCCTGGTCCGGGAGGGTCCCGCATGCCGCGGAGCAGCTGGGCCCGTGAGCCATGGCCGCTGATCCTGCGCGTCCGGAGCCTGTGCTCCGCAACGGGGGAGGCCGCAGCAGTGAGAGGCCTGCGTACCGCCAAAAAAAAAAAAGAAAATAGATAGCTAGTGGGAAGCAGCTGCATAGCACAGGGAGATCAGCTCAGTGCTCTGTGACCACCTAGAGGGGTGGGATCCGGAGGGTGGGAGGGTAAAAAAAAAGAAGTCTACAAATAATATGGATAAACAACAAGGTCCTACTGTATAGCACAGGGAATTATATTCAATATCCTGTGATAAACCATAATGGAAAAGAATGTCTGTCTGTGTATAACTGAGTCACTCCTGTACAGCAGAGATTGGCCCAGCATTGGAAATCAACTTTACTTCAATAAAAATATTTACAAATAATAAATCCTAGGGAGTGTGTGGAGAAAAGGGAACCCTCCTCCACTGTTGTTAGGAGAGTAAATTGGTGCAGCCACAGTGGAGGACAGTATGGAGGTTCCTTAAAAAACTAAAAATAGAGTTACCATATGATGCAGCAATCACACTCCTGGGTATATACCCAGAAAAGATAAAAACTCTCATTTGAAAAGATACATGCACCCCAATGTTCATAGCAGCACTGTTTACAGTAGTCAAGACATGGAAGCAACCTAAGAGTCCATTGGCAGGTGAACGAATAAGATGTGCTACATATATACAATGGAATATTAGTCATAAAAAAGAATGAAATAATGTCATTTGCAGCAACATGGGTGGACCTACAGATTTTTATACTAAGTAAGTCAGACAGAGAAAGACAAATATCATTTGATATCACTTATATGTGGAATCTTAAAAAAAAGGATACAAATGAACTTATTTACAGAACAGAAGTAGACTCATAGACATAGAAAACAAACTTATGGTCACCAAAGGGGAAAGGGAGGGGAGGGAGGAATAAATTAGAAGTTTGAGATTAACAGGTATACACTACTACATATAAAATAGATAAACAAGGACCTACTGTATAGCACAGGGGACTATATTCAATATCTTGTAATAACTTATAATGGAAAAGAATCTGAAAAAGAATATATATGTACACACACACACATAACTGAATCACTTTGCAGTACATCTGAAACTAACACAACATTGTAAATCAACTATACTTCAATTTAAAAAAAACTGTATGAGGTCATTTCCTTCATATATTTCAAACCAACACAATATATTGCAAGAACATGGAATGCAGAAATGGACATAAAAATTCATTTTTATGTCATTAAGCCAGATGTTAAAAGTGCTTGCAAATGTGTAAACAATTGCCACTTTTCTCACGCATTTATTTTTGTTTTAGAAAATATAATTACTTTTCATAAAAATATGTTATGTCAACATGTGATGGAATATGTATTGTAACATAGCCACTCTTCCATTTTCAGAATATCTGTTTGATTTAAAATACAGTAACCATTGATAGTGTAGTCCACATAAGCAGAAGTTTGTAAGCCCTCAATAATTTTTAAAAAGGTGAAGGAATCTAGAGACCAAAAAATGTGAGAACTACTGGACTACTGTATATGTTGGCCAAGACTTAAATGAGGTCCATGAACCCTAACTAGGTTCTGCCTTCAATAAGCCATACTGCTTCACTCTTGTAATTTGAATTTATTTTGCTATTCTTCTTCCTTTATAAAACTAGTTAACAGTTTTAGCTGTGTAAATGAGTTTCATGGGAAGTGTGTTGTTTATGACAAAGCTAGAGCTTTGAAGGTCTTGTTTGTGGTGAGAGTTTGGCAGTAATGTCTGGCATGAGAGAACCTTGAGAAAAGATAAAACTCGGGAGAAGTGCTTGGGGCTGCTTGGTCCAGTTATCCATATACCCAATTAGAGTTTAGTTTTCTGATTTCAAGATTTTTGTTCTTATATAGGGAATTTGTGTATAGATATAGCTAATGTCAGCATCTTACTTGTCATGATTACTTTTACTAAGCCTTTCATAAAATATATAAAAAATTATACATATAGATACACCCACCTACCTCTACCTTGATACTGAATCTGATAACTGATGCATATCAGGTAATCCAATGGCTTTTCTTCACCAGAAGAGAAAGTAGCACATTAACAGATAAAAGTTCGGAAATAGCTTTCACTAGGGGGGAGCTTGTACTCAAGGCTAAAATTTCTTCCCAACTGTATACTGCACTATAAGGGACATTTATGTGTTTTTGAAGACAAAAATATATCACACAGAGGAATTTATATTTTTTATTTCCATAAAATAAAATCTGAAAAACCTCAAGGGAAATTATATTTGGAATGTTTAACATACTCAAAATAAAATAATATTACTCAGGAATTAGGAATGACCTAAACTTAGGAATCTTCAAATAGTGTTCATCAAAATGTTTGTCCCCAAAATATTTTATTCTACTCAAATTTGATAACATTATAGAAGTCAGCTACTGATGAATGAGCACGAAATGCAAAGAGAAAGGCCTTGACCTAGTGGGTTGTTATTAATTAGTCTGATTTGGTTAAACACTGTCACCACCAACTAAATTAATGATAATAACAAATTGAGAGGAAGAAATGAGCAGATGGGAAGTCACCATATGCTCATGCCACACTCTTAATTGATACTAATTAAGTAATTATGGAATGGAAGAAAATGTTAATTCAAATGTCTATGGCATTTGAAATGCCTGTTTATAAAACTGTGTCATTTATAACAGATACTGTTCCACTTGGCCCCTGAATTAGCTAGAAATATTGAGAGCAAAGGAAAGAAATTACTCGTGTTTTCTAAAACATCCTCAAGTACTGACCACATTTATTAAGCATTTTTTAAAATATGCAGACTCAATGGAAAAATACAGAATTAATAAACAAAAAATTTACGTTTTACATAAACATAAAATTTTCTTATTCTTGGTCCCAAGACAGCAGGTTATGCTCCTTGTCATGGGGCATTAGCTACTGAGACGGCTGTGGATGGTGATTGATGTGATACTAGTAGCACCTCTTAGACATGGCTTGACTACTTCTGGTCCTCAGACTTCAGTTGCTTGTTCATACAGGGAAGCCAGGCGATTAGGTCTGGGTTCAAAACATCATTCACACTCTATGAGCAACAATGTTCTGACTCCCAAAGTTTTCTTTTTTCATGTTTCTCTTTTACCTTGTCTAACTCTTTTCTATCTTTTCATTATAAACAGATGCCTTTCTCTGTCCAATTTTCCTAACAATTTTACTTCACATTAGAGTACCGTTTCCTTTTGATTTATTTACCCTAGAGGTCAATGATTAGAAAGATAAAGCCAGTTTCTTATTGTCTCAACTAGTTTGCTTCTTTTAGTGAAAAAAAAAAAAAGAAAAAGAAAAAGAAAAAAGAAGCCAGCTAGCAACACTATGAATTGCAATGATCTTTAAAATGTTATTTTTACTGTCACTTTATTTTATTATCATAGTACCTGCCCTGCATAAACAAAGCTGACATTGATCTTCCTTAACCATTTTTATGGTGAGGTAATGAATTAGATAGACTTAGAGAAATTCCTACTCAGATACAGTATTGATTCCTCAGACTACCTGAAGCAAGTGAATTTCCAGTGCTGGATAAAATTCAATTAAATACCTAGTATCAAAGAATACCAATGTTTATTTTCATTAAAGCAGGCAAATAAACTACATGTCCAATACCACAAGATGTGCCTTTGAGGCATAAAAAATGATTAGCCTCCCTCACTTGAATTTCATCACGGAATTTGAAATGCTATGACAGGTAATACATTATCCGATAAACAAATTCAAGAAAATGTTTCCTGAATGTTTTCTAGGGATGCTATAACAAAGTACTAG
The DNA here is from genome assembly GCF_003031525.2 of Neophocaena asiaeorientalis asiaeorientalis. NCBI lineage: Eukaryota > Metazoa > Chordata > Mammalia > Artiodactyla > Phocoenidae > Neophocaena > Neophocaena asiaeorientalis. Next base: position 13,470,107 of record NW_020172818.1, on the reverse strand, counting down.
AGACTGGATGGCATAAAACAACAGAAATTTATTTTTTCCTCACAGTTCTGGAGGATATAAATTCTAGATCAAGATGTTAGCTGGTTGGTTTCTTCTGAGGCTCCTCTCCTTGGCTTGTAAGTGGCAACTTCTCCCCGTGTTTTCCCTTGGTCTTTGCTCTGTGTTTTTCTATGTCCAAATTTCTTCTTCTTATAGGGAAACCAGTCATATTGGATTAGGGTCCACCCTAATGACTTCCTTCTAACTTAACTCCCTCTTTAGAGACCCTATCCCCAAATACAGCCACATTCTGAGGTACTGGAGGTTAGGACTTCAGCATATCAATTTGGGGGAATACAGTTCAACCAGTAACATATCCTTAGAGGTTAGAACAACTGATAAATTATTTTTAATTTAAACTATTCTTATCGACAATGATCTTTAAGCACATGCACTTTTTTTTTTTTAAATAGTGATCTCATTCATTTGAACTGTCACTGGATAGATAACTTAGGAGAGAGGCGACTCATGGATGATGACAAATTACTTCACAGGATATACAGCCATCTGGGGAAGTGAGCTTGGTCATATTAGACTATTAATGCTCTGTGTTATACTGTAACTGATCACACTCAGAGTTTCGCCATCCGCCTAACTGACCTACACACTGTGTGAACCAATGAGGGGTAGTAAATGGCTTGCTTTCCAAGATACATCTGACTCAGCCACAAGGAGGCCCCCCTGTCACATTTAGAGATCCCACCTTGAGTTTTGCAATTAAGCAATAGGACAGCAAAACAATTCATATAACTCTTTAAAAAAATTTTAATTTCATTTATTTCTTCTATTATGCTCTTCCTTATCTTTTTCATTGAAGTATAGTTGATTTACAATATTATGTTTCCAAAGATGTATTGTATAGTGTAGGGAATTATAGCCATGATTTGGTATAACATTTAATGGAGTATAACCTGTAAAAACAA
>NW_020172818.1:13443697-13469081 GCF_003031525.2 Neophocaena asiaeorientalis asiaeorientalis | reverse complement strand
CAGCTATACATATACATATACATATATCCCCATATCTCCTCCCTCTTGTGTCTCCCTCCCACCCTCCCTACTTGCTTGATTCTTAAACATTGTTTTCTTTAACTCCCTTTCTCACAGACTTTTCCCAAATCTGCATAAGATTCAGTAGAAAGTATTATTCTTTCTAAGCAACATGTTGAACACTAATGACATGCCAGGTCCCAAACCAAGTATTTTATATGTTTTTCCCAAACCAAGTATTTTATATGTTTTATCTTATTTAAAAACTTAACAAGTAAATGTAGTATTTTATTTTATTATTTTCCATTTCACACAAAAAAATAATCTAAAACTTAGAATGTGTAAATAATTTGCCAAAGATTAACAAAAAGTAGTAAGTATAGAGCTTGATTTCAAATCCAGGTAATCTGACTCCATAGTGATTTTCTTAAACTCTGCATTCTACTACTTCTACTGGGAATTAAAATCTCATAAAAAAATTGGAGAAGAAAGCATTCAGTCTCAAGATCACGTTAGCTGCAGGTTTTTATATATGTCCTTTATCTGACTGAGGAGAGACTGTTTTATTCTGACTCCACTGAGAGTTGTTTTCATAAAGTATATTGAACTTTGTCAAATGCTTTTATTTTCTCTGTCTACTAAAATAATCATATATTTTTCCTTTTTCTTTTCTTGGCTTTTGGTGCAGTGGATTATACTGATTAATTTTCAAATCCTGAACCCACCTTGCATTCCTAGGATAAATGCCACTATCAAAATGCATTATCAATTTTATGATTATTATTTTGTTATTGGATTCAAATTGCTTACCTATTGCTATGGATTGTTGCATCTATGTTTATAAGGAATGGTGATCTATATCATTCCTTTTTCTTCGCTCATGTAATGTTTTGTCTGTTTTTTTATCTGGGTAATGTAGGCCTCATAAAACGTGTATGAAAGTGTTCCTTCTTTTTCTCTATGTTTGCACAGTTTCTCTCCTCTTAAGTATCTGATAGAATTTACCATCGAAGGCACTTAACCCTGAAATTACTTGACTATCTTCTCTCTCAACCCTTGCATTTAGCCTATTTATTCATTACTCTTGGTAACAGTTTTCAAGTTGAATCAACTCAGGATACTAATAGTAAAGCTGATCTCAACTGAAGTTCGGTTTCTTTCTTTAAAACTACCGTAAGTTCATATCTAATCAAAATATCAATAGATAGTATTTAGTGAAATTCCTACATGTTAAACCTATTACAATGTTTCGCATGAATTGTCTCATTTAATTATTACATTTACCAAGTTAAAATCTTGAACAAAACCATTGCATACTAAGAAACAGACTTGCTTTTTTTATTTTTAACATGGCATTTGTTCATGACCCTTATGTGGTCCATACTGTTTAAAACATATATAAATTTCAGTTTTCATGTTAAATCATTTTAGAGAATTTTAACTACATCAGAGAATACTATTGGCAAGAATAGAAATCTTCCTCTAGAAATGTATATGCTATTTAAACCAAAAAATGGCATTTTCCAACATCTTTTATTTTGATAAAAAATTCTTTCCAGTTTGAATATCCTTACATCAATTAACTCAGATACAACAGTTTAAATTCAAATCCATAACGTATTGTGTTGCTAGAATTAACCTCCCCTGATAGTTAAAAGTGAGATATCAGAATTACATGAAAATTTGAACAGAGGATACAAAAATATTTAGTTTTTCCTTGATAATTTATATTTTTAAACTTGAGCCCACTCTACTTCTTATGTCATTAGGGAAACGCAAATAAAAACAACAAAGAGATAACTACACACTTATTAGAATGGCCAAAATCTGAACACCATGAATACCAAATGCTGGAGAAGACTTGGAGCAATAGGAACTCTCATTCACCACTTGTGGGAATGCAAAATGGTATAGCTACTTGGTGGTTTCTTAAAAAACTAAACATGCTTCTACCGTATAACCCATCACTTGTACTTCTTGGTATTTACCCAAATAAATGGAAAGCTATGTCCACATAAAAATATGTACATGGATGTTTATAACAGCTTTATTCATAATTACCAAAACTTGGGAGTAACCAAGTTGTCCTTCAGTAGGTAAATGACTAAACTGTCTTACACCCAGGCAACAGAATATTATTCAGCACTAAGAAGAAATGAGCTATCAAACTATGAAAAGACATGGGGGAACCTTAAATGCATATTTTACTAAGTAAAGGATGCTAATCTGAAAAGGTTACATACCATATGATTCCAACTATATGACGTTTTGGAAAAGGCTGAACTATGGAGATAGTCAAAATCAGCAGCTGCTAGTGGTTGGAGGGGAACAGATGAATGGGCAGAACACAGATTTTCGTGGGGGGCAGTGAAACTACTCTGTATGATACCATAATGATGGATACATGTCATTATACATGTATCCAAACCCACAGTATGTACAACACCAGAAATGAAACTTAATGTAACCTATGGGCTTTGATGTGTCTATATAGGTTCATAATCTGTAACAATTGTACCACTCTGGTGGGGGATGTTAATAATGGGGGAGGCTATGCACGTGTGGGAATAGGGCATTTATGGGAAATTTCTGTACCTTTCCCTCAATTTTTCTGTGAATCTAAAACCTCTCTTAAATAATTGTCTATTAAAAACAAACAAACAGGTGTGCCCTTTAATTTAAAAACGATTTTCAAAACTATAGCTTTCTTGGGACTTCCCTGGCAGTCCAGTGGTTAAGGCTTCACCTTCCAATGCAGGGGCTGTGGGTTTGATCCCTGATTAGGGAGCTAAGATCCCACATGCCTCAAGGCCAAACAACCGAAACATAAAACAGGAGCAATATATTAATAAATTCAATAAAGACTTTAAAAATGGTCCACACCAAAAATAAATCTTAAAAAAAATATATAGCTTTCTTAATCTAAGAAATCTAAGAATTAACCCACAAACTTAAAATGAATTACATTTTAAGAGTTAAATTTTACATTACAGTATATCAGATTGTCCATATCAATTTGTCCTTCCTTTGTGTCATGAATTGCTGGTCGTTTTGTTAACATCTCAGTCTTGCCCTTTTGCTCAAGTTCTACCATCCTACACCCAGCAATTAATGATCATTTCTGTACTATTCTGTTTTCTATTTATGTAAAACTCCCTGCCCCCATGTCCACTTTTTTCATTCTAGGGCCCAAAAGAGGTACTGGCAGGTAAGAGTGGATAGTCCCGAGTACAGATACTAAGCTGGACTTTGTATTGTTTTAGGCAGGGAAGGAAAAAAAGAGGAATGATGAAATTCAACATATTGAGAACTGAGCTTATGAAAACTCATCTCCAAGTGAAGTGGATTTGAATGGCTATTAGACCTCACGGTAAAGGATGTTTCTGTAATGTGAAGTAGCCCATAGGCAATTGACACACAGGAAAATGATGTCAGTATAATATGAAATATCCTTCTTTCCCATTCTGCTTGGCCACAGGCTCTGTATTAGAAGCGTTAATTGCATGGTTCTTTTAATTTTTTGCTCATTTGCCTTTGTGTCCACATTGAGTAGCTTTAACCCTTTCTTGCACAACTTTCCATTACCTTTTTAGAAAGTTAAAAAAAAATTGTAGTATTTATTTATTGACAAGTTGAAAAATCTTTTTAACCAACGTAGAATTTTTATTAGAATTATTATTATTAATTTTAGTGTTCTGGGTACAAAATTGCTTAGGATTAGACCTTACCTTATTTTTAATCATGAAACTACTGTTTTTGGTTGCAATTTTGCTGAACAAAGTACTTTTAAGAGATGCAAATATGTGATTAGAATAGAATCTAGTGTTTACATTATGACTTTGATAAGAAATTCAATACTTTATGTATTAAAAATGTTGTGGAGAAAGTCACATATGTTAAAAAATAAATAAATAAAGCAGATTCCTAGATCACAAAGAGGATATTTGTCTGAAAAAACTGAAAAAACCTTCAGTGTTTAATCCCAATTTACTTTTTGTTAGGAATTGTTGAACTTGAAAATACCTTTTCAAAATACTCTCCTATAGCTTAGCATCACCTGTCTAAGGGAATTAGAATGTTTAGTAATGGAAATATGGGTTAAAAACCTGAGTCCAGGAGGAACTTTTGAATGAATCTCACAATGAAGCCAATAGATAGGAAATCCCAGTCAAGAAATACTTGTTATAAAAACTGCCCCTTAAAAATCAAATATTATGAATGAAAGGAGTTGAAACAGTGCTGCAAATGGTCTAAAACTTTTAAGTTTAACTTTATGAAAGGCTCCAGTAATTAATCCCTCCCAATTACCATATGATTATTATCTTTACTAAGCCCTTTTCATTTATGCACATGGAATTTCATACTGTTCTGTTGCCTTCTCTTAAATGTCCTTTGGAATACTCTCAGCCTAGGTTTGTGTTTATTAAATGTATTTAACAAATTAGTTGTCTTTATTAAAAAAGTGCTTTTACTAACTAATGGCATGTATTTCTCAGTCATGCTTGGTTCTTCTTTTTATAAATTAAATGCATATTGAAATATATTGAATTTTATAGTGAAAGAAGATAATTGTAAGGCAAGTATCCTATGTTTTGAATTTTATAGAGGAAAATTTATATTTTATTGGAAACATCCTATTTCAAGAGAGTACAGATGATGCATAGGGTACACTTATTAAGTTTATAGAAATGATAAGTTGTTGCCATCTTTCCAGTACTCATTTGTCTCTCTTACTCTTACCCTAGGTTTTCTACCATGGTTTCCTCGCAACCTTCTACTGAAGCACCAAAACAATTTATAACCTCGTATCCATGGTTTCCTCCAAGAGGGATGTCTCAATTTTATTCAACAAACATTTACTGTATCTTCTTCATTCTTGTGTCTGAAAATTATAGCAGTGAAAAAGATAGGCATGCCCCCTTGGAACTCACATGATGGCAGATGTTTGAAACTGACGCAACTGCTTTAGCACACCATTTCTAGAGCCATCAGTTCCAAAATAAAACAGATTCCTATGTAAAACACTTTTACAATTGAGTTAACATGTAGGACTTGAAGATTATATATTACTAAAGCAGAACAGCTTTAATGAGGGGCATTACTATATTACCAGCAAGGAGGTGTATCTAAGACATAGTTAGAAGTACAGTTCCTCTGTTAAAAGTACAAACTTTTTGTGCCAAATGAAAATAAATACAGACATCTGTTACCCTGCTTAATGATGTGGCTTAATAAACATGGAAACTAGTCTCCACTGGGGTCAAGCATAGATTCGGCGGGGGGCGGGGGGGGGGGTAAGGTGGTGGGAGAAGGAACAGTTTGAGAGCTAATTCTCTCCGAAAAATGGCTAATGTCGATATTTTTGCCTTGTGCTACAATTAGGTTCACTCCAGTAAAAATCAATGCAAATTATTTGAGTTATTTACAGGGGAAGCCATATAAATCTTCAATGAGAGGTTCAACCGCAAACTTCTGAAGATGGCCAGAAAATGGTACTTTTAAATCTTTAGTCACTGCATGACTTTTTACTCGTACTATTTAGGACACAATTTTCTAGCTGAATTCCTTGGAATTCTTTACATTTTACTTAATATTAGGTACTGGATGCTTAGCTTTCTTGATCTAGCTGTGTCTGGCCTGATTTCTTTTGCTTTTTCTGCCATGGGCCCACGCTTGACTTTAAGAACACAGAAGGAAACACTGCAGCAACTTTCAAAAGCCAAATCAGGGTATATGAAATAGGTTTTTTCATGGGCTCATAATAGCACATATGAGCTGGGATCCTTGAAGTAAAAGCTATCTGAGAATGTAACCATAGTTGTTGCAATGCAAGTGTTGTAAGTGCATGGCACTCTAAGCAACCCTTGGCAACACTAGGACTTAATTTAAATCATAAAAGAGAGAATCATATCAACCTCCCCTGCCCCAAGAAACACACATACACTAAGGCACACAGTTTTCCCAACATAAAGGAAAACATCACGGTCAATGCTGGTTTATAGAGATGGTGAAAAAAGAGCATATTATAAAAGAGAAACTTTAAGAGGAGTATCATTTTATTTTGATCTGAAAAAAAAAAAAAAAACCCCACAAAATATCTTGTAGTCATCTCATGGCATTTAAGAGAAAAAGAAACACCAGCATTGTGAGGTCACTTTTGATCTTCCTTTAATGAGCTTCTAATCACTATGTTCATAGTGATTTTGTTTATATTCTCCCTTTTTCTGTTTCAAACATCTTTCTACTAAGTACCCTCTCACTGTAGAAAATCTTAAAAGTAAAACCATGAAACAATAACTCGTGTTTTCAAGAAAAATGAAAGATGTAACTTTAGAGAAAAAAGACTATCTTCTTGTTTGAGAAGAAATGAAATTATTTTCTTTTTCTTTTTCTTTTTTTTTTTTTTTTTTTGTGGTACACAGGCCTCTCACTGTTGTGGCCTCTACCCGTTGTGGAGCACAGGCTCCGGACGCGCAGGCTTAGCGGCCATGGCTCACGGGCCCAGCCGCTCCGGGACATGTGGGATCTTCCCGGACCAGGGCACGAACCCGTGTCCCCTGCATTGTCAGGCAGACTCTCAACCAATGTGCCACCAGGGAAGCCCGAAACTATTTTCATATGATACAGATTGAATCGACATAAGATATGAATATCAGTAACCATTGTATGGGACTTTTCTTTGTTATGTTTTTGTTATTTCACCTTAGCAGATAGGAATGGGGAGCAACTGTTAGCATATTTACGGAGTGCAGGTAAAAGCAGGCAATAATCTGGCAGCAGGACTAGTTAATCCATAGTATTACTCAACTTTGTTTCATTAAAGCAAGATTAAGGAGTTAAGACATTCAGAAGCACAGCAGCAAGTATCAGTATTTTTTTGTTACAAGTAGCGAAATGCCTAGGTGAAATTTACTTAGAGAAACAAGTGTTTGCTAGTTTAAAACCGAGAGGTACAAAGTGTATTAACCTTAATTATGGATTGATACAGGTCTCAAATTATTTAAACATAAAATGAGTATGCCACCTCTAATCTTTCTAAACCACATCCTTAAAGTGGGCTCTATTCTCAGGACTGCATTCTTTTCAGAATAATTGTCACAATTCCATCTGGCACACCTTCTCTTGTCTACATCATCTGGTAAGGGAACGTCTTCTTTCCCCAATAACTCAAGGAAAAGCTCTGTAATTGAATTACACTGACTTGATTGGCTGACTTGGGCCATGTCCTTCATCTATCTAGCATGATCAGCAGGAGATGGCAATGAATAACTCAGCAGAGGTCATAAGTTCCACAATTAGAATTGAGGACAGAATAAGTTTTATTGGAACATCTAGTATACTTTCACCACAACAAATTAAAGTACTAATGCTAAAATAACGAGTGGACTTGTGGCTGCTAAACAACAAATGTGTACTACCTATCACAATCTTGAATGAAATAGAATCCTGACAAATGCCCCTTCACCCCTACATTACCCGAAGACTTATGTGGAGAGAATAAGAGCAGTCATTGTAAGAAATGGCTAAACACAGATTTCTGTAATTCATATCTTGTTTACCTGGATGCTGTTTTGAGAGTGAACCCTTCGGCTATCTCCTTGAATAAACAAGTGACGTTTAGAACCCAAAAGCAGCCAAGCTACAAACCAGAAGGTGTCACTACCATCATATGTTATCAGCTGGCACTACCTTTATATGTTATCAGCCACATTCACCTTGAGAAAGGACAACTACACAGAGTAGTATGTCTTACAGGCAGCGATGTATGTGTAGCTGAATGGGCTTTTAGTGTCATCATTATTAGCTGTACCCTATGAAATAGAAAGTAGTCCTGATTTTGAATAGACTGCTGTTGGATGCTTAATTTTATCATTGAATATAGGGAGTATCAGGGTAATTTAGAGTAAGATGTTTACACATACACACACACACACACACACACACACACACACACATACACTTTTTAATTTCAGTCAAAAATTTAGATCATCTAAACCAGGCACATTTTAGAATATTTATTCTACTGGCAGATAGGCACCGATGCACGTACAAGGGATGCCCCCAAAATATAATATTGTTTCTGTCTTTAAGGAACTCTCATTCTAACAATAATGGTAAGATTATTGGTAGTCACTGAGTGCTTCATAAGTTCCTGGTAACTTAACTGACAATAACTCATTTAATCTTCATACCAAGTCTGTATTCTACGGGCTGCTATTATCTCCATTTTAAGGAACAGGGAAGCAGTGTCATAATGCAATTGAACTAATAAGTGGCAGATTTAAATTTAGGGACCTTGGGACTTCCCTGGTGGTGCAGTGGTTAAGAATCCACCTGCCAATGCAGGGACATGGGTTCGAGCCCTGGTCCAGGAAGATTCCACATGCCACAGAGCAACTAAACCTGTGTGCCACAACTACTGAGCCTGCGCTCTAGAGCCCACGCGCCACAACTACTGAAGCCCACGTGCCACAACTACTAAAGCCCATGCACTTAGAGCCCGTGCTCCACAACAAGAGAAGCCACCGCAATGAGAAGCCCTCACACCGCATGAAGAGTAGACCCCGCTCGACTGTACGCGGCAACAAAGACCCAACACAGACAAAAATAAAATAAAATAAACAGATTTTTAAATAAAGCAATAAATTTAGGGACCCTGATTTGAAAAATAGATTTCTTAACTATTCTGTGATACTCTACAGTCTACTAAGAACAAAATAGAAATCGAGCATCACTCTAGGGGTAAGAAAAACTTGTAAACACATATGTTTCAGCAGAAATAATGTGTCATAGTAAATGTATGTTTATAGTAGGAAAATTCTGTAATGAGTCCATATAATATTAGAAACTGAGGCATCATTTTCTCTTTGTGATGATTCTAGCATGTTTTATTGATACCATTAGTATTTGTGTCCTCAGCTGCACTTTTATCATGCTTTACTATGGCACTTCACACAACATAAGATACTGATGTGTTTACAAGCTTCATCTTCTCCATTAGTCAATAATTTATCCCAGAGCAAGGACCTAACCTCTTTCATGATTGAATGTTTACAATTCAACACTATGAGCACAAAATAAGTATTTATGTATAAGTAATTTCACATTAAGAACACTTCTTTGACTGGAAGCAAAATATTTAAACCCCCAAAGAAGACATTTGCAACTTTAGATACATATTTATTTTACTTCAAATAACTCCAAATAATGTTGGTTAACTTATAAAAAAAAAACTATCCACAAAGCCTTTACTAACTTTAAATATCTACATTTTCTCTACTTTCAAATATGAGTTGGATGCCCTGAAACCAATGAGTCCCCTGTTTCTATTACAGCATGCCATTCATAATATACAGAGCTCTACTCATGTATACCTCAAAATACTACCAGAAAATCAGACAATACATAAAACATCTTCCCCCATCTTTGATATACTCATTTATTTTCTTCTGTCTATGACTGCTAAATCTTATTTAGAAATAAGACCTGTGTCCTTCAAAGTTTCTACAAATATATCACAACACATTCTTCACATTATTATGTGAATTTCCAGGGTCAGATTAAGTGGCCATCTGTATGTCTGTTTCCAAGATATTTATTAAGCAAATAATTATAGGGAATGCAATATTATTAACAGTCACATTTCTGAAAGATACAAATAAAAACAAGTTATGATTTAATATTAGAGGTGCCATAATGAAAATTAAAAGGTGCTATGGCAACTTTACCTAACCCTCAAGAAAGGAGGAGAAAAGGTATGAGCTTGGGTATTTCACAAGTGGACCAGTTTCGCTGTAATAGGATGATGGTAAAATGGGTTGAGAAAGTGTCAGAGAGTAGAAAGGCAGGCTAGAATCTTTCCCACCAGAGCAACAAGTTTGTATTTTAATCTATTTACAAGGGGAAGAGTGAACATCTTTAGGCAGCAAGTGATGTAATATTGCATTTTAAAGAACGTCACTTTGCCTGCTGCATGGAGAATGAACTGCAGTAGGAAGCATAGATTTAGCTTCGAAAGATGTATAATCAACTCTAGTTTTTCCTATCTCCATGGGTATCTCTAGCCACTCAGATTTGTATCTAGAAATCCACTCAAAATAATGTTAATCATGCAATAACATAAAGTCAGTATGAAGAATGACATTGAGGGTACTGGAACTATTCAAATATGCATAGCTATGAAGTTATTTAGAAAGTTTAAGTACAGGAATTGGTAACTGACTCAACGTGAAGCTCAAGGAAACTCATATTGCATCTACTGAACTAGGTAAATGCAGTCGTATCATTCACTAAAACAGAAACTTCAAGATTAAGTTTGTTTAGGAACAAGCAGGTTTATTGTGGAACATGTTGTTTCACTTCCATGTAAGACATTCATAAGTAGAGAACTGAAGATACTCATCTGGGATTCAGGAGTAAGTTTGGGGCCAGGATTAAAGATTGTAGAGGCATAAAATGCAAAAAGATGAAAAGAAACAAACTTAGTATAAGCAAGCAAGGGTGACAAAATTTATGGGGCCAAAGATAGAACAAATGGGAACTAATATTTATGAAAGGAAAAACAAAACACAATAAACAAAAGAGAACCTCATAAAGGACACCAAATGCTATTGGCCACTTGACCTGAAAGAACAATTCTAGATAACATATAAATGCTATTCTTCCCATATTGATATGATCCAGATATACCGGTTTTCCATATATATGGGCACTGAGTAGCTTTTGATAGAGATATGAAAAATGTATCACTTGCATTACCACTCTTCCAACATCTTAAGTGGCTAATCTCATTATTTCAGGGTTCAGTGTGATATCTGATTTTGTTCAATTGGATAACACCAGCCAACACTTTTGGAACACACATTTCATATGAGAGCCTGATTTATATATGAATTAATCTAATAAATAAATCTTAAATTATAACAGCAAGCACCAAATATCTATAATGTTTGGTCATATGTTTTTTAATTCATAAAGTTACATTAAGAAAATGAATTATTAAATGGTAAATGGAAAACTAATTTTTAAATGAGGACTATAATATGCTCATTAAAAATTAACTAAGTAAAATATTACACAAAACGTACATTCTAACAAATTTTTTTCTCTTTCTTAGCTGCGGCATACAAGAACTCTAAGATGTAATCTTTGCCTCTCTATATATACTTTCTCTAATAATTCCTCTCCACACATCATACAGTCAAGCAGTATTTTCCCATGGGCATTTTTAAAAAAGGTTGTCTGTTGTCTATCTCTACAACTTTGTACACAATGGGAATATGTACCATTCATAAAGCTTCAAAGTTAAATCTATTGTCCAATCAGGATCACAAACCATATCTGAATGATTGCATTGCCATGGGATTACATGTAATGAGCTCCAAACTACTGTAACTTTTACTATTACTGTTGTCATTCTTATTGTTAATTAAAAAAAAATCTACATAATAAAATTTTAATAATTGCTATTCTAAGTGTTCTGGTTATATCAGTGAACAAAATAGAAACAACAGAATAAAATTTTAAACACCTACTGCCCTCATAAAGCTTACATTCTTACAGAGGAGATAGAATGATAAGCAAATTGAATAGCATTCTACATGATAATAAATATGGAAAAAAGAAAATCTATAGCAAAGTAAGGAAGAACGAAGTGTGTTGAAGAGTGGGTGTGGGGTTGGTTACACTCTTAAATGCACTCATCAGGATGGGCCTCATTAAGAAGACGTCATTTGAACAAAGACTTGGAAAAGTGAGGTTAGCCATGTGGATATATGAACAAAAGATAAATAACTGCATTTACTCAGAAAATCTAGGACACCATTAATCAAAAAATTGTTTTAAATTCAGCAAAGAATATCTTGACTAGTGTATTTTTTGTAAATAAAAGACACATCTTTTGTCTTATAGATAGTAAATATTCTGCAATTATATTTTCATTTAACTTCTGGAGGCTGATATTGTATTCATCTTTCAGAACCCCAAGCATAGAGGAGTTGTGAATTTGCTCTATGTATGCATCTATAACTGAACAGGACCCTATGGGGCCTTCCCAGGACAGAGCAGCCCTACCCCATGTCCTCTGCCTGCCTCTTGTTTGTAGAAAAACTTTAGCCTCCTAGGCCTTCCCTGAGTTCCAAAGAATAAATTTAATCAGAGAAGTGAGAAAATGAAGAAACAAAGGAAAACAGTCAAGCAAGATAAAATAATTATAATTTAGCCATTAAACAAAGGACCTTTTAGTTCCTTCTCAAGGGCTATAGATAATATTCTCAGCCAAACCCTTTGGGCTGTTTTGTAGATACTGAAACCCCCACAAGATGGAAGAAGTTAACTGGATGCTGCCCCCAAGCACGTAGACTTCAGACTGATTGGAATCAGAAGGTTGATGATGTTGACTCACAATTACCTTGATTACCTCACCGCCAACCAATCAGAAGAATGTCCACAGGCTGATCCCACACCCCACAACCCTCTCCCTCACCCTGTCTTTAAAAACCTTTCCCTGAAAGCCATGGGGAGTTCTAGTCTTTTGAGCATTAGCTACCTGGACTCCTTGCCTGGCACCTGCAATAAACACTGCACTTTCCTTCGCAACTCGGTGTCAGTAGATTGGCTTTTACTGCACTTGCACAAGAGGACTCAAGTTCAGTTCAGTAACACATCCATGAATGTTTAAAATAACGCTCAGTTTTCTCAGTTACTTTTCCCATATGTGCTATTCAATTGATTATTTTATAAATTATTTTCTCTCCCAAGGTTAAAAGTAATATTTTATCTAACTTAGCCTCACAGGAAAATAATTCTAGATTCTAAGAATGCAGGCATCACAGTGAGGCACAGTACAATTTGGTTCAGTGTACATTTCATTATGATGGAGTTTCTGGAGTTCTAAATAAAATAAATGGCTGTGAGGGTATGTTATGGATGTTTCTGATTTTTACAATATTCTCCTGAAATCCCTGAATATGATAAAGTCAAAGCCTGCTATTTATTCAATACACTGATTCAAAAGGAAAGTATTATTTTCACACTTTATAATAATTAGCACTAAGAATTATTAATTGATCAACCTTTATTTGGGAAAGTTTTGTTCTTTTTAAAATTTATACAGTCATAAGAAAATCTTATGAAAACAATAGCTGCAATAATTTCACTTATCTACTGCCTTACAGAAACATGATTAGTAAAATATTATTTAGCATTTCTTAACCCTTCCAGTTGAGTTAATATTAATGTTTCTTATCTCTTTAAATTGGTTTATATCACCACATTTATGGACTCTTAGAAGCAATATTCTTTGAGTGAATACATATCATTCAATATTTTAGAAATGTAACCAAAATATGTACTTCTTCAGAGGTCACACATATATATACTTTTTCAGAAGCACTGTTGTCCCTAGTGTCTTAATTATGAACTACTAACATTTAATGGGTAAAATACCTGTGGTGAGCTTTATAATACTAGAATATATAAAAGGGATATTTACAACAATATTTCCTGGCATAGTTTTAGTATATTACACTTTTTAAATGGACTAAGCTTTAGAGGACTGATTTGACTTACACTATATGAGTGACTATGCCTAAATTAAAAGAATCCTTCTTAATGAATTGTTAAGATGACCCAAAAGTATGTAAATTGACAACAGAGAATGACAGAAGAGGTAACTTTCAAATGTATGTATATTTTTTCAAAAAAAAATTCTTAAAATAATTTTAAGGTTTCAGTTAATCCCATACATAAAAATCGGTTTTACCCAGTTAACTGAATTTACTATTTAAATAAACCCAAACATATTTGAGGCTTAAACACAATTGATATTTAAGTACTTTCAATGTGAAGCATAAGATCTGAAAGTGGCTTTCAGTTTTCAACCCATCATCTGACTTAGATTTATTTATGTATTTACTGCTGAAGATTTTAATATAAAAGGGTATATATTGGTACTGGACAGATACAGTTAATCAGCTGAAAAGGAACATAGGGAAGAACTCAACTTGATTTGTCCAATAGCCGATTCTGTACAATCTCATTGTATTTATTGCCATTCTTTCACCTCATGGTCCATTTATCTTAATATCACATTGTTGAGAGAGGAGCTAAAATGAATGTTCCAGAAAGACAGTGTGGTCATCCTTTATGTAACCCAAAGAGAGAGTGTATTAAGTTGAATCTAAAATTGCCCCCCAGTGATTCTCATCTCCTGGTATTCACACTCCTTTGTAATGACCTCCCCTTGAATAAACTGTGGGCCTAGTGACTTAGTTCAAATGAATAGAATACCAAAAATGTTATATCACCCACTTTTAATTATTATTTTTATTTGGTTAACTTTTTTCAATTTTTTGTTGTGGCAAAATACATATGACTAAAATGTATAATCTTTACCATTTTTAAGTGTACACACCAGTGGCATTAAATACATTCATAATGTTGTACAATCACCACCACCATCCATCTCCATAACTCTTTCATCTTGTAAAACTGAAACTCTATATCCATTAAACAATAACATCCCATGTCCCTTTCCCCCCAGCTTTTGGCAGCCACCATTCTACTTTCTAAGTGGAATCATACAGTTTGCCTTTTTTGCTATGGGTCTATTTCACTTAGTATAGTATCCTAAGCTTCATCAATGTTGTAGCATATGTCAGAATTTCCTTCCTTTTTAAGACTGAATGACATTCCATTGTATGTATCTATAACATTTTGCTTATCTATTCTTCAGTAGATGGACACTTGGGGTGCTTCCACATCTTAGCTATTGCGAATAATGTTGTTATGAACATGGGTGTACAATTCTCTTGTATCTCTTCAAGACTCTGCTTTCAATTTTTTAGGTATATCCCCGACAATGGAATTGCTGGTTATATGATAATTCTATTTTAATTTTGTGAGAAACTGCCATACTGTTTTCCACAGTGGCTAAGAATAGCATATTGAAGTCTACAACTATTACTGTAGAACTTTTTATTTCTCCCTTTAACACTGTAAGTTTTTGCTTCATATATTTTGATGATCTGTCATCAGGTGCATAAATGTTTATAATTGTTATATATTCTTGCTGTACTGAACCTTTTATTAATATATAATGTCCTTTTCCATTCCTTGAAAACCTTTTAAACCTAAAGTTTAGTTTGTTTGATATTAGTATACCCACCCCACTCTCCTTATGTTAGTATTTGCATGGAATGTCTTTTTTCATCCTTTCACTTTCAATCTATTTGTATCTTTGGATCTAAACTAAATCTCTTATAGACAGCATATAGTTAGATCATGTGATCTTATTTATTCTACCAATCTCTGTCCTTTGATTGGAGAGTTTAATATAGTTATACTTAAAATAATTACTGATAAGGAAGAACTTAATTCTGTCATTTACTATTTGTTTTCCACATGCCTTATAGGTTTTGTCTCTCAGTTCCTGCATCATGTCTTTCTTTGCATTTGTTTTCTGTAGTGAAATATTTAATTTTTTTTCTCATTTCCTGTTTTGTATATTCTATAGCTATTTTCTTTGTAGTTACCATGGGGGTTATATTTAGCATCCTAATGTTATAACACTCTAATTTGAATTTATACCAACTTAACTTCAATAACATATAAAATCCCTAATCCTTTAGAGTTTCATCACCATTCCATTCAGTTGATGATGTCACAAAATTACATCTTTCTACATTGTGTGCTTTAAAACATAAACTCATAATTATTTTAAGTGCATTATAGAGAATTATATTACATGGAAATTATATAGAAAAATAAATGTAGTTACAAACCAGTTATAATAATACTAGTTTTTAGACTAATAATTGCTTTTTAAATATATTAGACTCTTAAATCATGTAGAAAACAAAAAGTATAATTACAACCTGCTTCATTAATATTAGCTTTCATATTTGCATGTGTATTTACCTTAATTGAATATTCATTTCTTTACACAACTTTAAGTTACTCTCTAGTGTCCTTAATTTCACCCTGCAGGACTTCCTTGAACATTTGCTAGTCTAGTGGTAATGTACTCCATCAGATTTTGTTTATCTGGAAATGTCTTAATTTCTCCTTCATTTTTGAAGGACAGTTTTGCCAGATATAAGATTCTTTTTTTTTTTTAGTTTTTGTTGGAGCATAGTTGATTTACAATGCTGTGTTAGTTTCAGGTGTACAGCAAAGTGAATCAGTTATACATATGTCAACTCTTTTTTAGATTATTTTCCCATATAGGCCATTACAGAGTATTGAGTAGAGTTTCCTGTGCTATATAGTAGGTCTGGATTGACATATACACACTACTAGATATACAATTCTTGTTGGGCAGTTTTTTTCTTTTAGCACTTTGAATATATTTGTCTACTGCCTTCTGGCCACCAAAGTTTCTGATGAGGAATCTGCTGCTAGTCTTATTGAGAATCCCTTGTATGTAATGAGTTGCTTCTCTGTTTCTGCTTTCAAGATATTTTCTTTGTCTTTGTCTTTCAAAGGTTTGACATAAGCTATCTAGGTGTGAGTCTCTTTGATTTCATTTTCCTTGGGAGTTTGTTGACCTTTTGGATGTATATATTCATGTCTTTCATCAAGTGTGGGAAGTTTTCAGCCATTATTTCTTCAAATATTCTCTCTGCTCCTTTCTCTCTCTCTTCTTCTTCTGGGACTCCCAAAATGTATATGTTTGTCTGTTTAATGGTGTCTCACAGGTCCCTCAGATTTTATTCACTTTTCTTCAGTCTTCCTTCTTTTTGTTCCTCAGACTTGATAATTTACATTGTCCTATCTTCAAGCTCATTGATTCTTTCTTCTGCCTGCTCAAATTTGCTTTTAATCCCTCTAGTAAGTTTTTCATTTCAGTAATAGTACTTTTCATCCCAGAATTTCCTTTTGGTTTCTTTTTAGTTTTTCTATACTTTTATTTATATTTTCATTTTGATCACACATCATTTTCTTGATTTTCTCCACATCATCCTTTAGTTCTCTGATAACCTTTAAAACAGTTGTTTTAACATCTTTATCTAGTATGTCTGCCATCAGGTCTTTTTCAAGGACAGTTTCTATTCATTTATTGTTTTCCTTTGAATGAGCTATATTTTCCTGGTTTTTTTTATGTCTTGTGATTTTTGATCAAAAAATGGACATCTGAATTACTAATGTGGTAACTCTGGAGCTCATATTCTCCCCTTTCCCCAGGGTTAGTTTTTTTATTATTATTATTATTTTCATTTATAGTTTGTTTTTTCGTTGTTATAGGCTATCTCTGCAGCAGATCAGCCTGAAGTGTATACTTAAGGTCTTCTTAGGTCTTATCTGTGCCTTGCCCTGGGCATCCATGGTCACTTTCTGATTTTCTCCATACATGCAATTGTTTTTGAATATTCTAGTCTTTAATGTGTGGCTCCCAAAAGGGGAAAAGAGAAAAATGAAAGTGGGGAGAGGTCACCAACCTTTAGCTCTCCTGGATTTACTTCAGCTGGAGGAAAAGGGGCTTGCAACAATGGAGGAAAGTGCAAAATCACTGGACACACACCTCTTTGCCTGTACCTCTGTGATTAGAAGTAGCAATCATCAACCGAAGCACAGATCCCCAATATTTGGAGAACAGAATCCTTTTTATACCCATGTTGGCTCCTACAAGCTGTGTGTAAGCTGCCCAAGTGCACAGCTGTCTGCCACAGGACTGGGAATGGGAAATGGGCAGCTGTTACTGTTCCAAGAGCTGAAATTGACCAAAATTAACCTTAATTACCATCCAATTATTCCCCTAGAAGTTGTAACCCTTCAATAAATCCCAGAATTCTGAAATATTTACATCAGATAGAGTTTGCCAGTGAAAGCGATGTCTAGGTGGGGAGATAGATTCCTGGTGCTTAATATTCTGCCATCTTCCCAGAATCCCTTCCCTAGGACATTACTTCAGAGACTGGGTACAAAAATATTGTGACTTATATATTGGGTGCTCTATCTTATTTGTTTTACTCTCTTACTCTGAGTGAAGCCAGCTACCATGTTGTGACCTGAGATATTCAGTATCCTCATAGAAAGGAAATGAGGAAAATCTCCAGTTAACAGCCAGAGAGGACGTGAGACCTTCAGTTCAAAAGCACACAAGAAACTAAGTCCTTCCAACAATGATGTAATCTTTTCCCAGTTAAAACTTCAGATGAGAACCGTGGCCCTAGTTGACTGACAGTTTGAGTGCAGCTTCATGAGAGACATTGAAAGTCTTCCAGATCACCTCTGTCCAAATTCCTAACATACAGAAAATGTGAAATAATAAATATTTGTTGATTGAAGCTTCTGAATTTGGGGATAATTTGTTATGCAGCCAGAAATAACTAATATAGAGAACACAATATATTCTGATTTGTCTTAAGTGTTTAAGTCTATTCCTTGATTTTTCAATGCTTACTGAATTTTTTACCCTGTATCATTTCTTAATGTGTATTGATATTTTCTACCAGCTCCAAAAAGAAATGCTTCTTCTGACTGGTCCAAAGTTTTGTCAATTTGCCTCTTAATTCTCAAGAATCAGGCTTATATTTCACATTTATCTATCAAGATTTTGCTCATTTAAAACTGCCATTATTTGGGCTTCCCTGTTGGCACAGTGGTTAAGAATCCGCCTGCCAATGCAGAGGATATGGGTTCGAGCCCTTGTCCAGGAAGATCCCACATGCCGTGGAGCAACTAAGCCAGTGTGCCACAACTACTGAGACTGCTCTTTAGATCCCGTGAGCCACAACTATTGAGCCTACGTGCCACAATTACTGAAGCCTGTGTGTCTAGGTCCCGTGCTCCACAACAAAGAGATACCACCGCAATGAGAAGCCTGTGCACCACAATGAAGAGTAGCCCCCACTCACCGCAACTAGAGAAAGCCTGCGTGCAGCATTGAAGACCCAATGCAGACAAAAATAAGTAAATAAATAAATAAATAAATTCATTAAGAAAACCCGCCATTATGAAACTTTCCCCTGCTTCCTAATATTCTGCCACTGTTTCCTTAGCACTTTGCACATATCTGTTATTAACACTTATCACACTGTCCCACACTTTTGAATTTATGAGTTTTCTCTCCATTAAGCTGTGAGATCATCAAGAGAAAAACCAGTTCTGATGTCTCTGTGCACCACTAGTGCCTGCCTGTGTAGCCATCTGCCATAGTGCAGAAACACAGTAAAAGTTGTTGAATGACTGGGTTTCCCATAGCATAGGGCATTCTAGCTAATATCACATATTCTTATGTACTGGTATTATTGTAAGCACTATATGCCTATTAACTCATTTTAGTCTCAGAAGAATGTTATGAGTGGTAGTCCAATTTTACATATGAAGAAATTGAGCCACAAAGAGGTTGTTACTCCTGAAAGATTATATACCCAACTGCCTTGCCAATAACATGATACATAAACCTCAAATATATTCCCTCCATTCCACATGACTTTTATGACTTAACTATTAACTAAACTTTCCTTCTTTGAATCTCCCATTCTTATACTTTATAATTTAATAGTGGAAAAAATTAAACCAGAACTGGCTATAGAATTAAACATAAAGAAATATATCACCATTTTATACAAGTACAAGGTAATATTTGTTTAGTTACCACTGTGTACTTGATGCCCTTTTCAAAAATGTACAGCACCTTGATGACTTTATTGACTGCAAAACTTGAAACCTGAATTAGTCTTGGACCTCAAGTTCTTTCCCAAATTCTCTAATATACTTAAACAACATCCCAATTTTCCTGAGACTTTTGGGTTTTCAGTGCCTAAAACTAGGACAGACCTAGGAAAGTTGGGACAGCTGGTCATCCTACATTTATCTGACAAACATATCACCTCTCCATAATATGAAATAACTGTTCCCAGCACAATGAGTGCACAATTTTCCCCTAGGCTTAACAACTGAAATTTGAAATTTATTTGACACTTTTCTGTTTATTCACATTACAAGGTCTTCAAGTAGTTTATTCTTAGAAACATATATATTTGGCATTGTACCTCATGTTAAAAATAACTTGTTTAAAGATTAATTCAGTCTCAGTACTAATGCTCACTGATACTCCAGGTATTTCTTCAATATGAAGGTATCCCTTGTATATTGAGTCATTCTTGCTATTTCTCTCTTTTTTCTTAGTGAGTCTAGCTAAAGGTTGTCAAATTGGTTTATCTTTTCAAAGAGCCAGCTCTGAGTTTCACTGATCTTTTCCATTGTCTTTTGAGTCTCTATTTAATTTATTTCCACTCTGATCTTTATTACTTCCTACTGACTTTGACCTGCACTTGTTCTTTTTCTCCTAGTTCCTCTAGGTGTAAGGTTAGATTGTTTATTTGAGATTTTTCTTCTTTCTTGAGGTAGACTTGCATTGCTATATATTTCCCTCTTAGTACTACTTTTGCTGTATTCCATAGATTTTGATATGTCATATTTTTATTTTCATTTGTCTTCATGTATTTTTTATTTCTTCTTTGATTTCTCCATTTATCCAACAGTTGTTCAGTAGCATACTGTTCAGTCTCCACATACTTGCGATTTTTCTAACTTTCTTCTTGTAGCTGATTTCTAGTTTCTTATCATCCTGATCAGAAAAGACACTTGATATGATTTCAATCTTTGTAAATTTATTGGTTTGTTTTGTGTCCCAACATATGGTCTATCCTTGAGAAAGTTTCATGTGCACTTGAGGAGAATGGCTATTCTGCTGCATTTGAATGGAATGTTCTGCGTAAATCTATTAAGTCAATCTGGTTTAATGTTTTATTTAAGGCCACTGTTTCCTTATGGTAAAGATTAAGTAATCACTGTGTCATAAAAATAAATATTCAGTGATCAACTTCATCATATTAGCTCCTAGGTGAGGATGAATGTATCAAAAAGTAAAAGATGAATTATGCCCTCAAGAAGTTCATAATGGTTTAGTAATTCAATGGTAACACATAAAAACACTTAGAAAAATGGTAAACAGACTGCCTAATTTGGTTAACTTGTGGGAAACCAACCCTAAAGATTTAAGATTTAGAAAATTGAGTGGATTAGTGTTATCAGAGAAATCCCCACTCTGGAGAGAAAACTTGGGTTAGACCTGAGAAAAAGAACTTTTGAATTATCAGAGGTGAGATAGGAGAATGAAGTAAGAGAGACACAAAAAGGGTTTACTGATGTGTTTACAATGGGAGTGTAAAAAAGGAAGTAGAAGGAAGAAGAGTGTTGGTTTTTAAGAATATAAACTTGTAATTAGTAGTAAATAAGCCATAGAGATCTAATGTACAATAGTAATAGACAATGATATATATTATGTAACTAAAAATATGTAATGTGATAAATATCTCTACATTGGCAATCATATTACAATGTATAAATGTATCAAAGTAACAGGCTATATACCTTAAACTTACACAATGTTACACATTAAATTTATTCAATTAAAAAAATAAAATGCATTGCTCCACAAGGCCCTATAGTACTTACCACAATTTGGAGTGCATCATAAATATTCATTTATTTTTTATTTGTTGAATTCACTTGTATTTCTTTACTCTAAAAAGTTTTTGGATCAACTTGCAACAACAGAATTAACAAAATAATTTATTAAATTTATTGAAAACTTTTAAAAAAGAATTGTTAGATATTATAACCATCCCCAGACTTAAAATGCCCTAAATAAAAATTCAATAATGGTTTAAATTATACTAATATATCTCCTTCACAAAAGGAGAGGAATTACTGGATATAGTTTTAGTACAGAAAGGAAGAGAAATCTAGGCTTTTTAATGTGATTGTATGTAGCATTTAATGAGATGTACTTTCTTGTTTCCCCCTTATTTTTTAAAAACATTTGTCCAAAGATATCCTCTGAATATGTATCTTTTTGTATTAAAATAATACAAAACTCTTCTTGACATGACATTGCTTAAAATGGTTCAAGCCATTCTCTGGCTCACCAAAGTTCAGGAGAGTAGTATTGTCATTACTATACCTGGAAGACAATCTGTCTGCCATTCAACCTAGAAGGAGATATTGTACAATACTTGAAAAAGCTTTCACAGAAGTGTTTCTCTTCTTCTAAAAGAATTATGTTTATTTAATTCCTTACCAAATATTTTATAGATTTTTTAAAAGATTAATTTTTATCATCATAGAGACTTGAGATAAATTACTAAAAATTATAGAGCAAAGCTGAAGAATAGAATCACAGATTAACTTAGCAGGTGTGCAAAGGCACCATCAGCCATTTTACAGGCCCTATCAGCCACAGTTTTTGCAAAATACCACTAATTATAGCTCTTGTAACTAGAAACAATGCTACGCATTCCCAGATTGCCAAGATTATATAAATGTCTATCTTCGCAGAAATTTTAAATCACTATAATTTCATTCTATATTTTGCTTACCATAATTATACTTTATTAAAACAACTAACTCACAAGAAAATGATGCCAAAGCAGATGAGTTGTATTTTTTCATTCATTTGTGTTGTTACTGAGGTAGGTAGAGTCATAATGAATTGGGATTACAAAATTTTTGACTGAAATTGTGTTTTATCTGTGGCTCTCTTTTACACTAAAAGTGTGATGAAATTTGAATAATAAGAAAGAGTTTAGAGTTCAGAGGTTAATGTCCCTGCATATATACATCTATGCCAATTTTTTCCCTTGCTTTCGTCAAATGGGAAAAAAAAAATCTCCCCCCAAAATGGATTCTCCAAATTAGATTAAAAATTTTACTCCGGTATTTATTTCATTCTTTATTTTCTCCAATTATTCACAATATAATTAATATTCATTCAGTGGATGATTGCTTTTTGGTGCGCGTGTGTGTGCTTTCGCTTCCTATTACACCATAAGTTATTTGAAAGAAGGAATCATATTCTGTGTGTTTTTCACTCTGTTTAAATGGTTTATCCTCATCATATCTGACTTTCTGTCTCTGTCTCACATACACTCACAGCACACATGCACGCACAAACCCAGAAGAGCTCATCTATTGAGAAACTATGAATAATGTAGTGAATAATAGGTGAACAAGTAAATAGTAATAGAAGTACCAACAAAAGAGTTATGATAGTTTGAGTGATTCAATTTCCGAAGATTTTCTAGCGTTTGATGAAAGTGAGGGGGGAAATCACAGGTTGATGTAGGAAAAACATGAGGGGTAGGAAAGAAAGTCAATTTAAGAATTAGTTTTGTCCCCATGTAAGGATGACTTCTGGCCATCCATAAAGAAAAGCATATAATGCTGCCAGGTGGCCGACTGCTCTGCATAAGGGAACAGTTTGGGGTCTAAAGGTGAGCTACTGCCACTGAGCACAGGGCTCTCAATAGTGGAGAGAGCTGCAGAAACCTTGGTGAAAGGAAGGAGACGCAATGTTGAGAACACATTCTATCCATGAACATTTAGCTACTTGCATCATAAGGACAATATTGAACAAGTCCTGAGATGGCAGGAAAGAATGTGCATGTGTGACTAATCTCTTCAGGAAAAGGAAACAACTTTAGGTATCTTAAGGACAAAAGGATCTAAAACAGGAAAATAGATACTTACAAATCATTAAAAGAGCCAAAGGCATGGAAGTCAGGGGCATTAACTGCACTGCTAGATTCAGGGTTATTAACCACTATGCCTACAATCTGGACGTGCTACTATTTCCACCTCTGCTGCTTCAATACAACTGCCACACATTCATGAAGCTGTTGACTAAACATTAGAACATGGAGCTTCACCATCACAAACATGCCTGTCTGTGAAGAGTAGCTTGTTAACTACCATAGTCATCAGAAGATGGCTTCTACCCCACTTCCATCTTTCACATATCACAGATCTGCATCTCCCTGGAAGAACCAAACTTTCATTCACAATCTTAAGTTTCATGCCTTATGAAAAATGTAAATTTTGTCCTTCTAATTCTTGTGATAAGGAAAAAATATTGAAGAGGGCGAGAAGAAATTCTACTTAACAATGGGCAATATCCAACAAAGGAGGCTGATTTATTTAACAAGAGAGTTATTCTTTCCATTCTTCTATGCTATCCTGTTGATAAGCATTTACATTGAACACAATTATTTTCATGCTTTGGGTTTATTCCGAATGTTTCTCCCACATACCTCTGAATCTGGGGGATCTTTATCTCTATCCCTCTATCTCATGCAAAGTGGACAAGAGAACGGTGTTCTTTTTGAGAGAATTTCTCTATTCTATTTCTATTAACATCATGTCATGCAGAACCATCTAAAAATCAGGCTGGAATATTTTCACACTCATAAGTTGCTTTAGAAATCATTCCATGAAGATCATACATGTTGGTTGAAGGAGGGGTGACAGTGACTAGGATTAGGCGTGCTGGGAATGTGGGCAAGCATCCTATGCAATTTACATGTGACCCCAGGGCCTATGCAGGCTGGCTCTGAGTACCTTATCACATGGTGCTGTCAGTTTTGCCTGACTTTCTATCTAGGAGGAAGAAATCATATCCAGGTAATATTGGGTGGTTTTGATATTGGGAGTTGCAGAGTTACTACCTGATGTTTTAAGATCAGCTTCAGTCTTTTTCAAAGGTTATTATATTGCCAGGAGCAATTCCTCCAAGGAAAAGTACTACATTAATACGTGTCCAAGAGTTTTGTTCCCAAAACCTAAAAATCTGTAATGTGTCTCCTATCTCCAAGCAGGCCTTGCCATAGGCTCTTTGCAGTATCCTGTAGCACAGACGCTACTGTTATATAAAAGCCAAACATTAAGCAGCCAGGCTGCTTAACTTGCAACATATACCAAAACATGAGCCAAATTCATATGTGGAAGTTCTGAGTTACGTAGTAAATGCTCTGGAGCAGCAAACCCGAATGTAGTGTGCATTGCCTTGGCAATACAGAAAACCATGTTTTGTTTTGTTTTGTTTTTTTCCTGTCTTAAGGAAAATGACAAATGGTTTAAGATGCACCTCTCCATATTTTGGTGGACACCAGGAGAGACTCTGAGCATGGATATATGAAATAGCATTTGTCGAGTGCGTTTCAGCCTATCAATTTCCAACGTTGTGGCTGGACTGGCCCTTGTGGTTCTTATTATGACTGCAAGACGCCTTCAGCAATAACCATCAGGAAGCTTTGGAAAAAAAAAGATTTATTACTTATAAGTCCTGGAAAACCCATGGCACACCTGGGGCCTCACAACAAGGTCATGGGGGAGGTGGTGAGGTGGGGGAAGAGAGAAAATGGGCCTGGGGTTCTGCTTTTATTGGGGTTGAGGGTCAAGACCTGGGGTTTCTTGGTCTCACTCTACATTGGTGAATTAAAAACATAAAAGCAGGAATTTAAGGAGTGAGAAGGAAAAGAAAAAGCAGCCCAAACTGTCAGTTATCAAAATCCACCAAGATCTCTAAAACAAAGGAGCC
>NW_020172818.1:13418123-13443645 GCF_003031525.2 Neophocaena asiaeorientalis asiaeorientalis | reverse complement strand
GGAGAGGGAGAGGGAGGGGGGAAGTGACTGGCCTGGTGCTTTATCTAGCTGTATGGCTGGGGCAATGTGTTTACTTGAGATAGCCATCTCTGAAGTGAATGTCTTGGCACTCAAAGCTTAAGTCAGGCACTTATATCACAACAAAGAAAAACCAACTCTCAGGGCTGACACTAAAGCACTGCACACATAGAGAACAGCAGGCAGTTCACTGCCGACAGAGCACAGATTATAACTGAATGTTAGAAGACTGACAGATACCAGTCACAATGGATCTTGCTAACATATTAAGAAATTTAAGCTTTATTTGATAGGAGATGGGGTTCTGTGCTTTGAGGATTAATTCCAGCAGGCAGGAATTTATTCTTATTTCAGTAAAAATTACAAATGTACCTGGCCTGGCACTGACTCCTAGTCAGCATGTGACATATTGATTAATAGTGCTGCTTAGTAGCCATAAGACTGAAGTTTCAGGGAAGTTTGCACCAGCTTCTAAACAATGAGATTTGTGAATTGCCCCTAGTCTTGGTAAGACCCCTGCATTATGTATCCAGAATATGCCTACATGACTGGTAGGGTATGAGGAACCCCAACTGAAACTAAATTTTGGGTCCCCTTATTCTGAGGTGTTCCATTCACACATTGGTGGTTTCTGGTTCAAGAAAGGACGTGTGTCATGGGAAGACCCTTAGAGAAGGAGGACAGCTGGAACTTACTCCTGGCCTCTCCAGACACTTTACTGTGAGGCAGGCTTTGGCTGTGATACATTTCCTTATTTTAATGCTGTGACTATATCGTACATCTTTCCTGCAATGAACTGGAGATTTGTCAGCATTGCCACTTTGGATCCTGTGAGTTTCCTTTAGCAACTATCACTGTGTACCTGTCACATTAGGGCAGGCCATATAAAAGTATTAATCCATGAATGGTATATTGTTGGATGTAGATGCGAGGGAGGGAGACCACTCGCACGTTTCTGGTTTGGATGACTATAGATAGAAGCACCATCAACCAACATTGGAAACACAGAAGACACAGATTTTCTCTGGAATATAATGTGCATAGTCTCATCATAAGGTTGGATTTGGGTGTATTTTGAGCATCTGAATGAAAATATTTGGACAGTTGGATATATAAGCCTGAAAGTGAAGTAATAGTTTTTCTTGCAGTTGTAACAGTCATTTGCAGAGATTTTTATAGAGCAAGAGTAATGAGATGAAGACTAATGATATTTAAACAGATGGTAGAACCAAAAGAGCCCATATTTCCAATCCTTAATATCATTCTCCTAGATTCAGATGTCATCATTGATTCTGGACTAGATTATGTTGTTTATGAACATTTTCTGATTGTCAGGTTGAAATTTCCATTAACTGCAGTCAGGTAAGCATTTCACCTTTGCAATTTTATAGGGTTGTAAAAGTAAATTACCATGGATTGATCCTTTTTAACCTATAAAATACATTATCACAAAGGCACTGATTCATCAATTACATTTTGAAATGTGACCTTTAAAAATAACTGTGTCAGGGCTTCCCTGGTGGCGCAGTGGTTGAGAGTCCGCCTGCCGATGCAGGGGACACGGGTTCGTGCCCCGGTCCGGGAAGATCCCACATGCCGCGGAGCGGCTGGGCCCGTGAGCCATGGCCACTGAGCCTGCGCGTCCGGAGCCTGTGCTTCGCAACGGGAGAGGCCACAACAGTGAGAGGCTTGCGTACCACAAAAAAATAAATAAATAAATAACTGTGTCAAATGAAAATTGGCTCCAAGATAATAATTAAAATATATTTAAATAAAAATGACAGTGCAAATAGATAAATTTATCTGCTGACAAGAGAGTAGGGATGTAATAACAGAGTTATTGGTTGCAAGAGGCAGAAATCCAAATGATAAACAGCTTAGGAAATAGTAGGTAAATTATTTACTCTAGTAAAAATGAAACAAGAAAAATAAAGTTGGAACTAGCTTCTGGGTCCTTTGGAACTTGTGGTTAATTATCACCAAGTTATCTCTCTGTTTCTCTGTCTGTCTCTCTCTTCTTTTCCCTTGTCTATAAATTTCATTTACCACTGCTGATATCATGCCTACTAGTAACTCCCACTTATCTTTTCAGCCTTATCAAGAGAGACTAAAGGACCTGTTTAGTTCTAATTTTTTTTTAATTCTCAGGGAAGGACTTAAGATGGCTTGTGTCACAGACCCACTCCTTCCACGAAGCATTTTTACAAAGAAGTGAGGAAATATAAGACTATGGCATTAAAAAAAAAATGAAATTCTGCCATTGCAGCAACGTGGATGGACTTAGAAAATATTATGCTTAGTGAAATAAGTCAGACAGAGAAAGACAAATACTGTATGATATCACTTGTATGTGGAATCTAAAAATTAATATAAATGAATGTATATGCAAAATAGAAACAGACTCACAGATACAGAAAACAGATTTGTGGTTACCAAAGGGGAGAGGGGAAGGAGGAGGGACAAATTAGGGGTACGGGATTAACAGATACAAAGTACTATGTATAAAATAGAACAAGGATATACTGTATAGCACAGGGAATTTTGCGGTATGCGGGCCTCTCACTGTTGTGGCCTCTCCCGTTGTGCAGCACAGGCTCCGGACGCGCAGGATCAGCGGCCATGGCTCACGGGCCCAGCTGCTCCGCGGCATGTGGGATCTTCCCGGAACGGGGCACAAACCCATGTCCCCTGCATCGGCAGGCAGACTCTCAACCACTGCGCCACCAGAGAAGCCCGCCACTATCTTATAATAACCTATAATGGGGTATAATCTACAGAAGTACTAAATCATTATGAAATTAATACAATATTATAAATCAACTATACATCAATTTAAAAAAGAAGAAAATGGCAGCTGATACTGAATCATAAGTGGGGATGGTGAACAGGACTGGAGAAGAGTGAATCTTGAAAAGAGGATGATACTGTTCTCAGGACAAGAAGGAGGTACTGGGGAGAGACAGTAATTTATGTATGCTAAGAAGGTTATAGTAATCCCTTGATATCTTTGCTGTTGACATTAATGGTTTAGACTAACTGTAACAAAAAATAATGATGTTGTATATGTATAGCTGATTCACTTTATTATAAAGCAGAAACTAACACACCATTTGTAAAGCAATTATACTCCAATAAAGATGTTTAAAAAATAATGATGTTTCCTTACATATGGAAATATATATTTTTATTGAGAAAAATTCAATCATAGGTACTCAAGACTAGTGATAAAAACCTAAACAACAAAATGAAGCAAAGCAAAACTTCGTCTGACCCTCGCCCTACCACATGTAGAGCAATTGGATATAAAGCGGAGATAGCATTCTACTAAAAGTTGGAAGTTCTAACAATGAGTTTGAGAATATGTAAGAAATATTTTATTTTCCACCAGAATATGATTTAGAAAAAAGAATTTTTAATGAATAACTTCATATTAATTAAGGTTTGGGGTTTGAGAAATTATCTAAAGGCAGATATTAATAGTCCCTTTGTACATACTTGTTTTTATAACATAGATTCTGTTTGATTATTTTTTATAAATTGTCCTTAATTTTTTATGTAAGACAGTACAAAAGCAGCTAAAGTAATATGTGGCAATTCTAATAGAAAGGAGATATTGTAACTTGGTAAGAAGCCACCACCATTTTTGGTAAGTGTAAATTATTTATTTGGGGACAGTAAAATGCACATATCAGACATCCTTAAGGTAATCTAAACAAATATATTTTAAGGAAAGTTTAGTTAGGCTTCAATTTTTCAATCATCTGAAATGAGGGCATTTACCTAATATACTGGAATTATATTGAGAAGATAAGTATTCGTATCACATCTTTGTTATTAAATAAATGTGTTTTGGGACAAGATACTTATTCTCTTTGGGTCTAGTTTCCTTATTGAGAGATTTGGAACAAAATACAGCTTTTGAAATTTTTCGAGTAGCAGAATTATTTTACCAAAGGCAAAAAAAAAAAAAAAAAACCCAATATATAAGACAGAGAAAAGCACATAGCTACTATAACTGAAGTCAACAGCCCTGTACACTTCACGACCCATTATCTCAGGTCCCCTCACTGCTCCCACTCATCTTTGCCCCAAAGAAAACTCCCAGAACAGAATGTTCTGGGGAATATCACTGAACATCTGGATTAGTCATCTTAGGGTTTTACACAGTTCTAAGATGATTTTTAACTCTAAGAAAAGGTTGGGGTGAGGGAAATGGGGAAATGATGGTCAAAGAGTACAAACATTCTATTATAAGATGAATGAGTTCTGAGGATCTAATGTACAGCATGGTGACTATAGTTGACAATACTGCATTGTATACTTGAAATTTTCTGAGAATAGATCTTAAGCATTCTCACCCAAAAGAAAAAATATGACCATATGAGGTGATGGATGTGTTAATTCACTTAATTGTGGTAATCATTTCACAATGTATACATATATCAAATCATCACATTGTATACTTTATATATAATTTTATTTGTCAATTATACCTCAGTGAGGTTGGTGGGGGGGGGGGAAGAGCTATTAATTATACTTAGTCTCTAATATTAGTTTAATGCTGTGAAGAATTAAACATTACTATTATTGTAAATAAAATATCAAAATAAAGGTAAGTTAAAATCTTACTCCTTAAAGTTATGCCATAACTATACAGGTTCTTATGCCTCTGGTGTCTGGTGCATAAGAGGTTTGAATCAGTGTGAGCTTTATTCTTTCCATCCTCCATACTATTTAAAGACAGCAGAGCCCTGTTAGCATCCACATAGAGAAAAAGAAAACAATTAACTTAGAAGTTTGAATGTTATTATATCAGAGCTGCAGTTCGAATGGGCTTTGGAAAACACTGCTGTCCAATGAGTAAATGGGATCAGAAATCTAGTGATTATCACTTTTAACTTCAAAATAGATTATCATTTATTTATTTTTGGTAATTTCCATATAGTGTTCAGCACTGTATCTGACTACTCCAATTTTCTCATAAGCATACCTTACAAAACAGTTTTTCTATCCCACTGACAAAAACAGATTGTCTATTTTTTATTTTGAGTCTGTGAGACACGGATCCATCCTTTTAAAGTGAGGTCTCTACTGTGCCAATGCTTAGGTCAGGGCATGCATGGCCCTGTGTGAGGTTTTCCTAATATGTGAATTAGGCTGTTGATTCTGACAAAGTCAGGAAAGACCCTCTAGAGCATCACTAGGGACAAATTACAGGAAATCAAGAACTTTCTCAATTTCATTCAGACTCCATCAAACACTAGATCATATTTTAAAAAAAAATAACTGTTAGCTTACTCTCCTCTGATCTCAAGTCTGAAGCTTCTGGCTTCACTAGAGTGTCCTATCAGACATCCATTCGCAGAGTTGATACCAAGCCATTAGGTTAGTTTAACTGCTCCAGCAGTAACTAGTAGGAACTTAACGCTCCAAACTCCCCAACCCACAGCAGGCTTTATCCCAGTGCTGGCTGTCTATGTGTTTGTTAGACATTTACTGCATCATTGTCGATAATATAGGGCATTCCCAGTGAGCACACCATCTGCCATTCCCCTCTCTGTTACAATAAAGAATTCACTTACAATGTGGTCTCTCAGATTTTCTCAGAGTGAGGTGAGGGAATAGGATGGCATATTCCCTTCAGGGATCAACCATAGCTCATTTGGGTCTTCACACTGGTGGACAAGTTTTCCCAGAAAAGTTTGGTGGAAGTAGATCAGAACATACTATCATCAGGACTTCCCTGGTGGCACAGTGGATAAGACTCTGCATTCCCAATGCAGGGGGCCCAGGTTCGATCCCTGGCCAGGGAAGTAGATCTCACATGTGTGCTGCAACTAAGAGTTTGCATGCCACAGCTAAGGAGCCCACTTGCCACAACTAAGGAGCCAGCAAGCCACAACTAAGGAACCCTGGAGCTGCAAATAAGACTTGGTGCAACCAAATGTTAAAAAAAAAAAAGAACAGAGGGAACCATGTAGGATTCAAAAAAAAGAACATACTATCATCATATATAATGGTATATATAATAGCATTTATAACAGTATATATAATAGTATTTTCAGCAAATTGCTTTAATATACACTTGTGAGGAGAAAAACAGACTACAAGGGAGAAAAATCAAAGTGCCAATAATATCTATGCTCTAAATTTTCTGTTCTGAACTTTCCTGTGTTTTCCTTGTTCTCTACAATGAACACATGAAAGAAAAAAATATATATTTTGTGGTGCTGGTTAGAAAGAATGTACACATCCCGAAGTCAGGAGCTTAGGTGCAAAGCTGATAGGAAGACAGCATGTAGTTTCAGGAGCCAGTGCAGGTGACAAAAAGCAAGAAGTGACCCAATCCATTAAGAGAACAGAAAGAATTGGGTTTAAGTCCCAATAAATGGCACCAATAAAATAGCTAATCAGACCCCAGCCCTTCCTGGCTGTGGTATGGTGCTCACAGTGGGAAAAAGAGGTTGATACACTTCTGATCAAATGGTTCATATTCAAAGTGCTTTGTTTTACTGCACGGAAATAACAGAAGTCAAAACTATTGAGAACTTACCAACATGCCAGGGACTGCTCTGAGCATTCTCTATGAGTTGTATGATTGAATTCTTATAAACACCCTATGAGATAGGAAACTATTATTATGTCCATTACACAGATGAGGACTCAGAGGTAATGTATCCAGCTAACATCACAAAGTTATGTTCCAGTCCTGTTTTATTATAATATACTGAATTCCTGGGATGGGGAGAGTGGGAGGGAGGGAGACGCAAGAGGGAAGACATATGGGAACATATGTATATGTATAGCTGATTCACTTTGTTATAAAGCAGAAACTAACACACCATTGTAAAGCAATTATACCCCAATAAAGATGTTAAAAAAAATAATATACTGAATTCCTATTTCTAAATGTTAATGATTTATTGCATGAAGGTTGTTGTCCCTTCTCAATTTAAGAAAGATGAAACAGTCACTGGAGAACAGGAAGATCATGATAGAAACGATACAGTGGTGCTAGGGCAGGGATTCTAATCACTGCATTCTGACATCTGAGTTTTTCTAATGTTGGCAAATTTCACTTTCATGTGCCAGACTGTGTAAAGCAGCTGCATTGATTTATTTTATTTGCCTAATTAGTTGTTTATTTTCATTTTGTGCTTATGCCCAAATGATAACATGAATTGGAATTCTGTGATACTGGAAAAAAAAAACTACATCTTTTAACTTGTGTTTTACAAAATGATTAACTGAGGTGATATATTTACAATGACAGTACTTAATTTTCTTGCTTCATCCCTAACTGGACTTCCTGTCTGGCTTATGTTAGCGCTGTATGGTAAGAGATCAGGACCAAAGATTCAAAGCAAAGCAGGAAACAAATAATGGTCCTGGCATTGAAGAAGCTTAGGAATTGGAACTGGCATAAGTTGGGGATAAAGAAGCAGCCAGTCAGAAACCTCAGGATTAATGCAGGGAACAAACAGAGACAAAAGTCAAGGTCAAGTTAATAGTTATGAAAGCAATTAGGGTAAGTAGTACTTGTAGCCTCAGATACAAGAAGACCTATATTCAGGTGACTTCTGTCTCAGAAGGCAAACATCATGGTTTCTACCTATCAAAACAGTCAGATATTATGAAGGCCACCCCAGGGCCCATGAATAAAAGTGAGTAAGCCCAGAAGTCTGTGAAGTGGTACATAGCCTTGCTTTGGGAGAGTGTGCAAGCAGTGTAAAGAAGATTCTATATATAATCCTTATTGGCATACCTAGCAAGGTGCAAAGAAAAATGTGCAGCGATTTATCTGCTTACAAATAAAACTCTAAGCAGCTAGAGTTGAGATGCTCTTATTAGACCTTCAAAATTATTATATCATAAATAAGAAAAAATATTTGACTTAGTTTTGGCCCAATTTTGGTTATGTAAAGTAAATTTATAACACTGTCAAATTATGTAGTCACTTGCAAACTTTAATTTCTCTTTCCAGTATATACGGCCATGATGACTAGTCCTTGAAAAATTGATGAAAAGCAATCCCACCAAGACAGTGAAAAAGAAGGGAATTCAATCTGTGTTACGAGGTCTGGTACGATATAACTGTTTCACTTAAATATTTGAATAAGCAGATGAAAGGCATCCTAAAGAAAGTATACAATTTTGGAGATTAGTTCAAGTTATTTATTCCTGTGAAACAAACCACCTCAATCTTAATGGCATAGGAGCAAGCATCCTAAGCCACTAGAAGTTGCATCACTTCTTACGACCTAACACCAAAAGCCACATGGTATCACGTCACTATAGTCACAAGGCCATCGAGATTCAAAGAGAGGGGTCATACACCCAACCTCTCCCTGGAAGAAATGTTGAGGTAAAAATGCAAGAACATGTGGAATGAGAAACAGTGTGCACCTTTTTTGGAAAATACAATCTGCCACAAAGTATGAAACACATTTGACAGTAAATACATCATACAAACAACATAAACAGGTATAAATAAAGAAGAAAATATTATGAAATTAAGGTGATTTATGTCCAAATGCATGCTGGGAATATAGAAACTGCATATATTTATAAAGAAAGAAAATGCAAACCCCACTGTCTGATCTTCAGCCTCAGTGCCTTCATCCTAGAGATTAGGGGTCTTCAAAGCTCTTACATTTTCTCATCAAGGCGGAAATGTCCACTTTTGTCCCTGAGCTTAAGAAATGGCCTGCTTTCTCAAGATTAGCAATGGAATGGTGTGTGAAAAGCCTATTGAAGGGCGAAAGCATATTGGAAAAATTCCATATCACTACTATCTAGCATTAAAGTTTAATTTTGTTTAAAAATCTAGGTTTACTTATGCTAGTTTTTCCGAGAAACTGAAAATAATTGTGGACAAATTGGTTCAGAAGATACTAAAAATGGTGGAGGGGAAATCACATAAATTGAAAACTACCTAAGACACATATTGATTTGGTTGATTTTTGAAAATACTATCAAGGGGAAAACTGCTAAAAAAGATGTACATACTGATTTTAGTCAATTGCAAAGTAATCAGTATTCTTTGATCCATTTAATCATTAAACAATGAACCCTAAATTTTATTTAATCTAGGTATGAATGTTTCTGGTATTACATTTTTTCAATTATGTAGATTTAATTTAAGTAACTTCAAGACATATCTAACAGACATAAGTGTTCATATTCCAATGGAAGTCAGAAATTGACATAAATTTAAACTAGCCGGGACTTCCCTGGTGGCGCAGTGGTTAAGAATCCGCCTGCCAATTCAGGGCACATGGGTTCGAGCCCTGGTCTGGGAATATCCCACATGCCACAGAGCAACTAAGCCTGTGTGCCACAACTACTGAGCCTGCGCTCTAGAGCCCACGAGCCACAACTACTGAGCCCACGTGCCACAACTACTGAAGCCCGCACACCTAGAGCCCGTGCTCTGCAACAAGAGAAGCCACAGCAACGAGAAGTCCGCACACTGCAATGAAGAGTAGCACCCGCTCACTGCAACTAGAGAAAGCCCGCAAGCAGCAATGAAGACCCAACGCACCAAATATAAATAAATAAATTAATTAATTAAAAAAATAAACCAGCCATACTTATATTGTACAATACTTACTTTGAAATTTTTCCATTTTTTTGAATTAGTTATAAGTTAATATTTCACACCTTTGAACCAAGCTCCACCTGACCCTCAGTGCTCCCCTCAACTGCAGGAATCCTGAAATGCAAAACCTGTTCAAGGTAACAGGTTCATCCTTTACAATGGAACTATCAAAAGAATCTTCAGTAATGCCTTTACAAATGGCTGTTTCCTGGTAGACAAGAGCATTATTGTACCTTCAGTCTGAGTTCCATCTGAACCTAAAAGATGAATATTGTTGTTGGCAAATTTTTAAAAAAATTTATTTTATATGGGAGTAGAGTTGACTAACAATGGTGTGTTAGTGTCAGGTGTACAGCCAAGTGATTCAGTTATACATATACATGTATCTGTTCTTCTTCAAATTCTTTTCCAATTTAGGTTATTACAGAATATTGAGCAGCGTCCTCTGTGCTATACAGTAGGTCCTTGCCGGTTATCTATTTTAAATATAGCAATGTATACATGTCGATCCCAAACTCTCAATCTATCCCTCTCCCCAACCCTTCCCCCCTGGTAACCATACTTTTAAGGAAAGTGTGGGCAAATGAAGGACAGAACATACACAAGAGATCACAGAACAGTTGCAGTAACATTGAAAGCTCTCAATAACTATTTTAAAGCCTAATTCCTTTCATAACTATTAACCTGACTTTGACTTTTGTCTCAATTTGTTCACTTCATTAATCCTGACTGATGGTTTCTGATGGTTATAAAATTTATCTGAAGATATCATTAATTTTATAATTTAAGACAAGTGTAGGGGAAAATTTAATAACATTTTTGATTTAGTTTACTATGGTAATATTACAACTTCTCTGATGAATATTTTAAGAAGTATAGAAATTCTTTTTGGGAGAAGAAATTTCCCGATACGGTAGAAGCATCTGTCTCTATTGTTAAATCAAGATTATCTTTTTGGCTCCAACTCATCTCTTCTCAATACTGTATAATTTCTATATTATTGGTTAATTTTATTTTCTTCTAAGTAAAAATGCATAGTGGGGAAATAAAGGGTGTGTGGAAGTAAGAAGTAAAATGTAATCTGACTGCTGTAGCTGTTAAGATTAGTTGCAAAGAAATGAAAGCAAGGGTAAAAGAATGTAAACATGTCAACCATTTCTTAATTTTTTTTTTTTTTTGGTGAATCATACACATTGTATAGATTAAATACAGACCACATTCAGGGAGAAATAAATCTTGCTAAAAGAGCAGAAAAAGATAGTGTATAGAGAAGAAAACATATCTAGTATTGCTCACCCAAGAATATTCACTGTTATACTCAAATACCATCTGCACACGAGGTATGTGTTTGTGTGTACGCAACAATAATACACATAGAAGCTATCTCACAGCTCTATAAAGATTAAAAATGAATACATTGAGTAAATATAAGTTCACACCTTAATAATATCATCACCACTAACAATAGCAGCCACCATTTATTGTATAAAATATGATGATGTTTTGAGCTTTACATGCATTCTCTTTCAATCACTTTACCATCTCCATGGGGTAGGCAACATAAGAACTTTGAAGCTTAGACAGTATAGTTTGCCAAATCTTTGCTTCCTATACCTGGGAATCTGTTTTTTTTTTCTTTAGCTTTGGGAAGTTTTCAGCCATAATTTCATCACATATATTTTCTACCCTTTCTCTCTTCCTTCTCCTTCTGAGACCTCCTATAATGTGAATATTAGTATTGCCTGATGTTGTCTCACAGGTACCCTAAAGTGTCCTCATTTTTTGACTTTTTTCTTTCTTTCTTTCCTTCTTTCTTCCTTCCTTCCTTCCTTCCTGTGCTGCATGGCTTGCAGGATCTTATTTCCCTGACCAGGGATTGAACCCAGGCCCTCGGTAGTGAAAGTGTGGAGTCCTAACCACTAGACCACCAGGGACTGGACCTAACTGTCCTCAGTTTTTAAAATTTGTTTTTCTTTTCGTTTTTCTCATTGGGCAGTTTCCATTATTTTATCTTCCAGATCATGTATGTGTTCTTCTATGTCACCTTGTCTGCTGTTAATTCCTTCAAGTATGTTTTTCATTTCAGTTATTGTATTCTTCAGCTCTATCTGGCTCTTCTTTATATTTTCCAGTACTTTGTTAAAAATT
This sequence comes from Neophocaena asiaeorientalis asiaeorientalis, assembly GCF_003031525.2. NCBI lineage: Eukaryota > Metazoa > Chordata > Mammalia > Artiodactyla > Phocoenidae > Neophocaena > Neophocaena asiaeorientalis. The sequence goes on along the minus strand of NW_020172818.1, from coordinate 13,431,878 downwards.
CTCACTATGTTCATCTATTCTTTTCCCAAGTTCCCTTAGCATTCTTATTACTAATGCTTTGAACCCTTCATCTGGTAAATTATTTACCTCTGTTTCATTAGTTGATTTTTCAGGGTTTTTCCCTTTTTCTTTCATTTGAAACATATTCTTCTGTCTTCTCATTTTGTTTAACTTTCTCTGACTCTATGAAATTAGGTGAAACAGCTACCTATCCCTGTCTTGAAGTTATGTCCTTGTTTGGGAGCGTCCCTATGCAATCTACATCTGCCCAGTGGCTTTGTCAGTAGAGCTGGATCTGAAGTAAGCAAGCTGCTAGGGGCATGGTCCCAACCTGATTCATTCTCTGCCCTTTCCACCCAACTCCATGTGGATCTTTATAGGCTTGGATGTAGAAGAGTCTTTCTGCCAGTTTCCAGTTTGTTTTCATGAGAGTCGCTCCACATATAGATGTATTTTTGATGTGTTACTGAGGGAACGTGAGCTCAGCTTCCTCCGACTCCACCATCTTGATCACTTCCCCCTCCTCTTCCATATGTTATCTAAGGTTTTGTCTTCACCATTTCTATACCTAATATTTTGCTTGTTAAAAAAACAAAATTCAACTGAGTAAAGATCTAATTGGCTTTATCCAATGACTCATGAATTGGGCAGCATCCTATCTAGTAAATAGAAAGACACTCTGAGGAGTTGTACAAAATGGAGGGTTTTTATAAGAGGAAGGTGGGACAAGGAAGTTATTACCAAAAAAAAAAAAAAAAAAATTGTTTCAGGACAGGCCATCGTGTTTCAAGGGAAGGGAAGGGAACGGCAGGGGACATTGCTTCTTCTTCCTTTGGGGGCTGGAGAGGGCCTATGTGACAGATTATCTCATTGATGCTGAACAGATAATTCCAGACTAGCCAGTTAAGGTTACATTCCTGGAAAAGTTTAAACTGTAGTTAGGTCAGGTATTAAATCCAGATTTGGTATCTTGGGATTTAGCACAAGTGATGCCATTTTGGACTTGTGGTTTCCCTTTAACAGCTTCAATATTAGAAAATTTCTGATAATGATATCAGATAAAAGTTGAATGTCATCAACTTTATATTACTCTGTCAGAAAATTAAATTTATTAATTCATAAATTCATACTTACAGTCAATTTCCTTAAAAAAAAAAACCTAAGTTTTGGGGAAAAAAACAATGATTCCTTGGAACACAGAGTCCTAAAATCCATTTTATAAATGTTACTTGAAAATATGTTAGCATGAATTTTAGCCTTTTTAAGAAATGAGATAATGCCATCCTTGATTCTACTTCTCTAAAATATGTCCATTTACAGCAATAAATTACAATATATTCTCTCCATTAACCTCATAAGCATTAGGAATGTTGAAAAGAAACAAGCCCAAAATGGAGTAATTTGTGTTAAGCCCCACCACGACTTAATAACTAACCTAACTGCAGTTTCAGCCTCTCCCAGGAGGGGAATTTTAAACCAATTGGTCTGGAATTTCCTGATCAACACTAGTGAGGTAATCTACCTGATAAAATCCTCTGCCTTCCCCGAAGGGAAGGTAGCCTTGCCTGAAATAATCCACACATTTAATTTCTTTGTCCCAACCTCCTGCCTATAAAGCCTTTTTTTAAAATAAATCTATTTATTTATTTATTTTTGGTTGCGGTGGGTCTTTGTTGCTGCACACAGGCTTTCTCTAGTTGCAGCGAGCAGGGGCTACTCTTTGTTGTGGTGCGCGGTCTTCTCATTGTGGGGGCTTCTCTTGTTGCGGAGCATGGGCTCTAGGCATGCAGGCTTCAGCAGTTGTGGCTCCTGGGCTCTAGAGTGCAGGCTCAGTAGCTGTGGTGCACGGGCTTAGTTGCTCTGTGGCACGTGGGATCCTCCCAGACCAGGGCTCAAGCCCGTGGCCCCTGCATTGGCAGGTAGATTCTTAACCACTGTGCCACCAGGGAAGCCCTAAAGCCTTTCATTTTGCACAGCTCCTGGGAGCTCCCTTCTACTTGTAGATGGGATGCTGCCTGATTCATGAATTGTTGAATAAAGCCAACTAGATCTTCAAATTTACTTAGTTGAATTTTGTTTTTTACCAGGAAAGACAATTGCTTTGCTCCATTTTTTAATTTCTCATTCAGTAAGATAAACAATAATAGTACAAACCAGAGGAAAGAACTTTGAGAAAATGAGACTACTGCCTTCTGGGATGGCATATCAATTAATCAACTCTAGCTTCTTCCTTCTGCTCCTGGCATTGGTTCAACCACATTTACTTACTTTTCTCTATTCTAACTTGCAGTGTCCAGTATAGGGTTGGCAGATGTGTGGTTCTCAGCTCTTTTCTTCTTGAACAGCACAAATGATATTACAAAGCATACAAGCCTGCTTGTATGCCTTTAGGGACAATCTGTCCTACTCCTCTACCCAATAATTCACTTCAAGTTGAAGTCCAGTGTTTGAATTTAAGTTGTAATAATCATGTATGACTTAAATGCTAATTGAAGGTCAGAATACCACTTCAGAAAATAAAAAAAAAAAAGAACACATTTTGCAAATGACCAGGCTCTGAAAATAATTGGTCAAAAATATGATCTGTTTCCAGCTCTGAAGATTAAATAAGCTACTAGCAATTTCCCTGAGTCTGTAGGTATAACATAGCAGATTTGAGACAGCAATTTTTTTTTCAATCCCTTCTTAGTCTGTGTCCTTTCTAGCGTTGACCTGAAACAGATTGTCAAATATTTCTCCAGCAAAGATGAGTTTATTTGGAATCAGCAGAGAATTGCAATTTAAGGTCTGCAATCATGGCAAGCCACCTGAAAGTCCCTCCCAGGGACTTCCTGGCAAGGGAAGGAGAATACTTTTATAGAGAGGGAAAGGAAGTTGGAAGGGCTATAGGGAACAGAGTCCATGGCTTTTCATTGGCTGAGACCTTGCCAGGAAAGAAGAGTCATTCTTCTTCCTGTTGGGCTCTGCTATCATAGCAGGGTATGACAGCTCCCCTTTCTGGTCTCCCAACTCTATTTAATTAGAGTTTCTGTCTATTAATTTTTTACAATAGGAAGGGAAAACTACGCTAGGAAGGGAAAACTTCTAATAAAGAAAAACTACCTATCTGCTAGTAAGGCACTGTGTCATTAGTAAGACTAGTGAAAATGGAGGTGAGATGGATTTTTTTTTTTTTTTTTTTTTTTTGCGGTATGCGGGCCTCTCACTGTTGTGGTCTCTCCCGTTGCGGAGCACAGGCTCCGGACGCACAGGCTCAGCGGCCATGGCTCACGGGCCTAGCCGCTCCGCGGCATGTGGGATCTTCCCTTACCAGGGCACGAACCCCTGTCCGCTGCATCGGCAGGCGGATTCTCAAGCACTGCGCCACCAGGGAAGCCCCGAGATGGATTTTTTACAATGACCTGTGCCTTTATTGGTGCAGGAAGAAAAACAATCCTTGAGTAGAGGCTATAGGCACTGAAGTGGGACAGAATTTGCCACCCCAAAATACACCTCTTTGCATAAGGATTATCTTAAGCTGGTTATTTCTAAGAAACGTCAGACATAGGAGAATCTCTGAAAACTGAGTAGAAGTTAACCTTTGGTAAGTGACATTTACCTTTATAAGGGAAATCTCCATTTGTAAGGGTGTCTTCCTCTCCGTACCAGGAAGAGGAGGATAACTAAATCTTTAGAAATTCATATCAGTGGAGACAGCAACTGACTTAAACCTGCAAAACAACCTTACCCTTATTTACTGTGCTTTGCCTGATAACTTCCCATAACTGGCTTCCCTCCCTTACCAAGATCTTTTTTTTTCTTTAGCTAGAGATGATATTTAAGGTGGTGGCTTGGGCCATTTTGGGGAGTTACTCAGTTTTCTTGGGTCTCTCTCATTGATACAGGAGGTATACATGTTATTAAATCTGTTTTTCTCCTGTTAAACTGTCTTTTTATTATTGGGGGGCATGTTTCAGCTAAGAACCTAGTAGGATAAAGGGAAAATTAGTGTTACTCCCCATAACATGGAATGAAAAATGTTAGTACATCCCAGTGCACTCCTGGTTTAACAACATGCTTTTTCAGTACAAAATAATTTGTTAAAATTGATGCTGCCAGGTAGTTGGCTGGCCATAGAATGTGCTAAAGTCATATATACATTTGCTTGCCCATAGAAAATCACTGAGTAAGCCACAAGTCTCAGTATTTCAGGATTTTCTTCCCAGCCATATTTGTCATTCAAATTACTCCAAAGTAGAGGAAAATTGCAAGTACTGTAAGTGAGTATGCTGAAGTTGTAAAGCCCTTTGTACTGAGTTCAAAATTTCACTTGGAGAATACATAGAACTTTTTCTCAAATTTGCTGATAAAGAAGAATGTGTTTACTTTTGTCACGCTAATCTAATTTTGGTCTTAATAGTGGCCCTAGGAGGAGCAAAAGTCTCTGGCTGATAGATAATTAAATCTCTGTGGCCTTTGGTGTTTAGTTGATTCTCATTTCTACTGCATATAAATCATCTGGATTTGACAGAAAGAGAAAAGATTTACTGGGAGTCCTATATCCCAAATGATTGCCCTGAAGAAACCTTCATTCCATCAGAGTACGCAATTAACTGATCTAAATAAAACACCGTTGACCTGGGAGCTCAGCTGTTTTTAATTACTGCTTCAAAGCATATTGAAGTATAATTTGTTAATGAGTTTAAGTAGTTAGAATGAAAGGTCAAAGTCTTTATCTTTGGTCTTGCATATGAATTTTTCTGCAGTTATAATATATGAGCGATAAAATGGCAAACAACCCTATTTTGGGGTTGCTGGAAAGTAAGAAATTTTCCTCTATCCTAGGTTCTTCTGGATGGTCTAATTATATTGACATAGATTAACAGGAGAAACTCAGATAAAACTTTAATAACATGTATACCTGAGAGAGACTCAGGAAAACTAAGTAACTCTCCAAAGTGAATAAAATCCTTACCTTAGGGCTTCCCTGGTGGCGCAGTGGTTGAAAGTCCGCCTGCCGATGCAGGGGACACGGTTTCGTGCCCCGGTCCGGGAAGACCCCACATGCCGTGGAGCGGCTGGGCCCGTGAGCCATGGCCGCTGAGCCTGCATGCCCGGAGCCTGTGCTCCGCAACGGGAGAGGCCACAACAGTGAGAGGCCCGCGTAACGCAAAAAAAAAAAAAAAAATCCTTACCTTAAATGTCAGCTTCAGATAAAAGAGGATGTTGGGGGTAATGGTTTGGGATTTCAAAGGGGAGGAAGGCTATTTACATAGAGAAGGAAAAGCAAATGTTTGGTACACAGTCGTTTGCTGGGCCCTGCAGAGACGATTCAACACAGAGTGGACTCTGATCTCTCGGCCCTGCTGAGTTGCCTCCACCACAGCCGGCCCATATTCTTTTCAGATTTCTCTGGTGGTAGCTCTATTCTGGGAACATCCCCTTTATCTAAATTCTTTTAGACAGTTAAGGGAGAGGCAACAAGAAAATCTTCCTGAGTCTTCTGTTTCTTAAAATTCATCAGTCTAAATTAATCCTTATGTCAAAGAGACACATTTTGGGGTCACAAATTTTGCTTCCCTACAGTGTATTCTTTGATCAGTCACATTGCAAAATGTGTTGTAGTAGGAATCTGGACAATTATTGTCCCTGTTTTTAGCAAACTTCCAAATCTAATGGGATAAACACTCTTGGTAGTTAAATAATTTTCCTTCAGAAGTTTAATATTTGCTCTGATTCTATTCAGTTCAAATATATTTGAAACAAATGTTGAACACCTACTATGTGCTTTCATTTTTTTATTAATTTGTAATTTCCCATTTCCTAAAAAGGATTTAAGGCAGTAAGTCAATTGAGTTAATCCATTACTAATTTAATCAAAGGGATATTGCTAACCATGTTTTTCCCACAAATATTCCTTAAGTAATTAACAAATCATGCCATAAAACTTGTGGTTTTAGAGGTAAAAATATTCCTGCAGCACTATGTTTAATAAGTGCTTTTCTTTTGTATCATTCATATTTTTTACAAAGCTACATAATTAAATGATATCTATGCTGACATTTTTTCATTAAAGTAATATAAATGGGTTATACCTGATTGTTGAGAATAGCTATAGGTTAATTAATAATTGTATCCTTTTGCCTTGAAAGTATACATCTGCTACACACATTTTTTTAACCTGAAATTTCAAAGAAGCTTTTGCTTAAAGAGGTTAGTAATTGAAGCCAAAAATAAACAAACAGAAATTATGCACTGAGAAATCAAACAAGAACAATTCCAAAGAGGTCTATAAAACTGCACAAGTAGAGACTCATTTTAGCAATGAAATTCCTGTATAGAACAATACTGTAAATATTGAGAATGGTTTATTGTTTTCATTACTTCTTAGTCTTTGTCTTATCTCTTCGCATTAAATCACAAGTCCCTTAAGAATGTCTTTTACTTTTATTTTAGCTCTTAGTCTGGAGCACTAGAACTCTATTTCACAGCGATAGTGTTAAAATTGCTGATCATCAAAAACCCCTGGGAATTTAAAAAATACAAGTGAGACTCAGGATCCCAGAGACATCCTCAGAGATTTTGAATAAATCAGTCTGCAGGAGATCACAGGAAGATGTCACAGAAGTTCCATAAAGGAATTTGATGGTCAGCCATAGAACTACAAAGCCACAAACTATGCTGCTGTTGGGGCCCAGGGCAGACCACCCCAAAATATGTCTCAATGGCATATTGATTATTTTGGATTAAAGTTACTTAAGAAACAGCCAATGAAAGAGGGACACTCCGACCCACCTCCGTGTCTCCCTGAAAGCAGGAAATAAACCTCTCAGGTGAAAGGTGTACTGCCTGCCTCTGGAGACAGAAGGACACTTATCGCCAGAGACAGAGAATTTGGGGCCAAGAAGCCTATATAAGCAAACCTTGTTACTTCTTTAATTTACTATCCCAAGCCCAAACTCTTATTAGATTCTTCACTAATTGAGCACCCCAAACCTAAGTTTCTTAGTCCTGTCAATTCCTCAAAAATTGTTTTTTTGTCTGAAAAGTATAAAAGCTGCCTGCTTTGGCCACTTCTTGGGTCCTATTTCTATGAGACTTCTGTGCACACACATTTTTTTCTCTTTTTTTTCTGTTATTCTGTATTGTGTCAATTTTGTTATTAGTCCAGCCAAAAGAATGCAAAAGGGATAGAGGGGGAAATTCCTCTTCCCAACACTGCCTTGTCATTTTCATATTAAGTATAATACATTAATGTTTGCTATGTGTAAAGTGACATCATTTGACTTGATTTAAAACCTAAGCATTTTCACTAAGAATGACCTTAATTTCCTGACTATTAATAATAACCTCTATTATTCTACTTTAAGTAGATATAACCTAAGAAATGTGGTAACATCTGTCTTGGATATCTGGGACATGTTAACATATTTTCACTTAAGGTTAAAGAAAAGTTTTCCCCATATTTTATACTTTTGTTCTGATCTCTTTCTGTATTGAAAATATTTTCTTTTTTTAAATACATAAAAGTTAAAATGCACTACTCATTTAATCTCAAATTTCTGTATTAGGATTCTGGCATATTTATCTAAAGATACCTCTACTCTTCAAAACAATATACAGCAACTATATAAGATTAAAAATAAGGTTATTAACGAGTCATTTTATTTATGATAGAGGCTCGGCTGTTATAACAGACAATCACAACAACAGAAAATTCTTCAAAGTAGGAGTTAATTTTGCTTTCACCTAACAGTCTGGGCATAAGAAGTCAAAGCTGGTTTGCTAACTGCCTGAGATCAGACACGCAGGGTCTTTCTATCTTGCTCCCATTAACCCTTGGTATTGCTCCTATCGAAAAAAAGGAATCACTAGTCAATCTAAGAAAGAAATGGAAAATTTTATTAGCGCCAACCTGAGGATTACCACCTGGAAAACAGTCTTTCAGAAAGCTCTGAGGACTGTTCTGAAGAGGTAAGGAGGGGAGGCAAGTATGTATGTGACTTTGGCAAAGGGGTACGTGCTATCAAACACATACCTTGGTAGAAGGTTTCTGCTATTCCCAAGGGACAAATATCTTAGTTAATGGTTTTAGTGCTTTTATAAGTATGGGAAGATACAAGAAACTGAGTTCATAAAATTTTCTCCTGAAAATATCTAACGGGCCAGTTCTGCCAGTTTTCCCAGAGCACAGCCCCGCATCCCGATCTTTGCCCTGAATTCCTTTCAGAGTGTATTATAGGTCAGTGACTGCAGCGACTAATGACTTAATTCTTATAGAATCAGATGGTGGGCGACATTCTTTATTTTATAATCCCCTCCCTTCCAGTCTTATTTTCGACCAAGGGTTGGGAGGAATTTTGTGACCAATTTATCTTATGGTACTAGGGATCCTCATTCCCAGATCAGGCAAGGCTTTCATTGATAGGGCACCAGAGTGCTGTTACTGGACCAGGCCCTGTTAACAGTAGCCAAAATCCTCTGGACTGCCTGTTTTACTAGTCTGTTATGGTCCAGAAACTGGTTCCCTCTTCCCATATCTAGAGTTACACTATTACAATCATCGATATTATAGAACTATATATTTGGTCAATTGTTTCAAGTCACCTAGTCATCATTATTTTTATAGGATGCTCAGTCACACATTTGGTAATTCAAAAAACAATAATCTTATAAAATAGGCAGAATACAAGTAATATAGCTAGTAACATTAATAAGGTTATAAGTAAGTATTTAAGCTAAGAACTTCCATTAGGTGTGGCCCAGTATATCCTCAGGTCATCTGGCCCAGTCTGTTCTGTACCAATCAATATCTTTAAGGGAAATGATATACTGGCATTGTGCATAAAGCCCACCAAAGATATCTGCACATACAAGGCAAGTGGTGGGTCACTGTGACCCCTTACAGGATTGAGAAAGGAATGTTACCTTCTAAGGAGTTACATGGCTGGCGTCAGAAGAAAAATTGATCTTTATGGTTGTGCAGGTATCCTGCAATTGGGAAGGTCTGGTTAATGCATAATGCAGATGTATAATGCACAGTACTGGGGAGAGGAGGCCCAAATGGGCAGAGGAAAATTTTATGCTTAAATTTTTCTTGTCTTGACTTAAAATATGCATTTTATTTCATCACTCCCATCTACATGTTCCCAGGAGGCTTCAGCACAACCACATTTCAACCAGTGAAAAAGGAGCAGGGATAAGGGACAGTGCCCACTTTCTCTTGCACTAGAAGTCATACACATCACTTTTGTTCACACCTCTTTAGCCTGAATGCAGTTATAGCAGCACACCTAGCAGCAAGGGAGACTGAGAAATCTAGCCTTTAGTTGGACAGTCATGTACTCAGCTAGAAATTATGTTATTGAGGAAGAAAAGAAAAATGGATATTAGTTGGCAAGTAGTGGTCTTTACCATCCATCAAGAATAGGATACTTTACGTGGGGCAAGTGAAATGAACTAGCACCAGCCACACCAAAGGCTGGTCTTCATCCAAAGAAGGTGATGTTGTGTATATGGTGGTGGGACTGGAAGGGAGTCCTCTATTATGAGCTCCTTCCAGAAAAGCAAATGATTAATTCCAATAAGTACTGCTCCCAACTAGACCAACTGAAAGCAGCACTCAACGAAAAGCATCCAGAATTAGTCAACAGAAAACACATAATCTTCCATCAGGATAACGCAAGACCGCATGCTTTTTTGATGACCAGGCAAAAACTGTTACAGCTTGGTTGGGAAGTTCTGATTCATCCGCTGTATTCAATGGACATTGGACCTTCGGATTTTCATTTATTTTGGTCTTTACAAAATTCTCTTAATGGAAAAAATTTCAATTCCCTGGAAGACTGTAAAAGTCACCTGGGAAAGTTCTTTGCTCAAAAAGATAAAAAGTTTTGGGAAGATGTAATTATGAAGTTGCCTGAAAAATGGCAGAAGGTAATGAAACAAAAGGGTTAATAAGTTGTTCAATAAACTTCTTGGTGAAAATGAAAAAAAAAAGAATAGGATACTTTATGTAGGAAGAAAATTATCCCTTTTTTTCCATAGGCACATATCAAAAGAGAGAAATATTTGCTTTTAATATGATGTTAATGCAGTAACTGAATGTATTTGTTTTTATGCAAATGATAAAGTACTATCCTATTATATGTACATATGTACAATCATTTTGTTAGGTGCTGAAAGGCAAAATATAAAAGGTACAGTTATAGCTCTCGAGGAGTTTATAATAATGGCTGATGTGAGTTGGAAGGCAGAAAACAAATACTAGTATTTACATAATTAAGTCAGAAGACTAAATAAGGCAAGTGCCATCAGAAATGTGCAGTGATGCTGTGGGGGGGTATGGTTTCAGAGAAATGAAAGTTTGTATTTAGTTACAGGGTTCAATAAAGGATAAAATAGTACTTGAAGAATGGTTGTAGATCTTAAGGCAGAGATGAAAGAGCACATGAAAAGCAGATACTTTAAAGATGGGAAAGCTTTAAGGTCATTTGAGGTATAAGTAACTCAATTTTATTGTCCAGAGGAGCAGTGGTAAATGATGAGGTCAAATTGTCAGTTAATAGGCATATAGTGGATAGCCTTAAATATGAGACCTTTAGAATCGGTTTCGAAGGCAATTAGGGGTTAGTGAAAGTTTCTTAAAATGAGGGATATATTGTAATCCACTCAACAGAAGAATTCTATCTTATTCATTTCTGTGTTCCCAGCATCTAGAGCAATGACTCATGAAGTGCCTGTGAGATAAAACATTTGTGAAGCACTGAATGGGTGACAGAACATGTACCAAAGGAAAATTAATCTATGAGTAGTATGTTGAATAAATTGGAAGGAGATTATCATACTACTTGCATCATTATGATTACTGTTAACATAACATGCTATTAACATTTAGTGCCCAGTTTTTGTCAAGCACTTTACAAGCCTATCTCACTATTGACATCAATCGTATAAGGTAAAATACAATTTTAATCTCATTTTATAGAAAAGGAAACTGAAATTCAGAGGGTTAGTAATCTATCTAAAGTGTCCAAACCCAGGACACTGATTTCCTGTCCCCAAACACTTAACACTACAACTTGCTTCATCTTTCTAAAAAGACTTTGCTGTCTTCTCAAATAAAAAGAGTTCAAGTAAGGCAAAGTCAGTCTTCTCAGGTAAAGCAAGGGATTAAATCACAGGCTAGGAATGGGGGAAGTACATGTGGAATTAAATTTCTGGAGAGGAGGTTTTAAAAAGATTTGATTTGATTCTATGAGCAAATTAAAGTACTGTTGTATCTTTGGTCCAAATGATGTAAAAAAGTGTGGAGTCTAACTAACCCAACTAATCTAGGAGAGGAAAAATACCCAACTCTTGCCACCTCCAGCCTTCTACATGGGAGAAAGAAAACTCTCAACTCCAGCTTATTTTAGCCCTCCTGTTCCTCTTAAGGGGGAGGAAAATAAGAGGAGGAAAAACTTGTGAAGTTCACAGTCAAGAGGTATAGGCTTAATAAAGGACTAAGACCTAATCATAGCAATAGAGAAAGCTTCCCCTCCCCAGCACTTCACCACTACATCACTAACAGCCTAACTACAGCAGTTTGGTTTACCCAGTACATCATGTCTGGCTATCAAGAAAAATTACAAAGCATACCAAAAGGCAAAAAAAAATCAATTTGAAGGTACAGAAGAGGCATAAGAAGCAGACATGGCAGGGATGTTGAAAATATCAGTTTGGGAATTCAAAACAACTATGATTAATATGCTAAGGGCTCTAATGGATAAATAGACAGCATGCAAGAACATATGGGCAACGTAAGCAGAGAGGTGGAAAACCTTAAAAAAGAGCCAAAAATAAATGCTAGAAATTCAAAATACTATAACAGAAATGAAGAATGACTTTGATGGGCTTATTAATAAACTACACACAGCTAAGGAAAGAACCTCTGAGCTGGAGGATATATCAATAGAATCCTCAAAAGCTGAAAAGCAAAGAGAATAAATATTTTAAAAACACAGCAGACTATCCAAGGACTGCGAGACAACTTCCAAATGGGTTATATACATATGGGAATACCAGAGGAGAGGAAGTAGCAGAAGAATCGTTTGAAATAATAATGACTGAGAATTTCCCCAAATTAATGTCAGACACCAAACCACAGGTCCAGGAAGCTCAGAGAACACCAAGCAGATAAATATCAAAATTAAACCTAGGCTTGGGAATTCCATGGCAGTCCAGTGGTTAGGACTCCATGCTTCCACTGCAGGGGACATGGGTTGGGGAACAAAGATCCTGCAAGTCGCGTGGCCTAATATATAAATAAGTAAATAAATAATAAGTATAAAGTGAGGTCACTTAGATGAGTATTCTCTTTTGACATCAAGTGTTTCATAAGAATGTTGTTTAAGGCTTAAATAGATTTAGAAGTATGAACAGGGCTTCACAATTCCCTTAAAAAAAAAAAACTACGTAGTCTTATCATTTTCAAACTACAGAAAATCAGACACAAAGAAACAATCTTGAAAGAAGCTAGAGGGGAAAAGCTCCTTGCCTATAAAGGAACAAAGATAAGAATTACATCCCACTTTTCAGAAACGATGCAAGCAGCAAGAGAATGGAATGAAAAAATATCAGTGTTGAGGGGGGATAAAAATGTACCAATTTAGAATTTTGTATCCTGCAAAGTTATCCTTCAAGATTGAAGAAGAAACAGACTTTCTCAAACAAATAAAAATTGAGGAAATTTGTTACCAGTAGACCTGCCTTGCAAGAAATGTTAAAAGAAGTTCTTTAGAGAGTAGGAAAATAATATAGGTGAGAAACTTGGATTAAGCAAACAAGGTATAAGAGGGAGGAATTGGGACTATTTTGTTATTATAAGTTACTCAAACTACCTGTGAAGTGTTTAGTGTTATTCAAAATTGGACATGGATTAGCTGTAAATATATATTGCAAATTCAAGGCCAACCACAAAAAAAAGGTTAAAAAAGGAAGTACAACTGATATGCTAACCAAGGAGAGAAAATGGAATCATATAAAATGCTCAACTAAAACTAAGAAAAGCAGAAAAGACATGAAAGACAAAAATAGAACCAAAGAACAAGGGCAACAAATAGAAAACAGAAATAAATACAGATTATTAACATAGCTGTCAATGATCTAAGTACACCAATTAAAGACAGAGATTGTCAGAATTGAATTAAAAAACAAGAACCAACTATAAGAAACTCACTTTAAATATATAGACACATACAGATCTCAAGTAAATGGATGGAGGAAAATACACCTAATGCTAATCAAAACAAAGTAGGTAGAGCAATATTAATTTCAAATAGAGCAGACTTCAATGCAGGGAAAGGTATCAGGGATAAAAACGGGCGTTACATAATAAAAATAGACTTTCTCAAACAAATAAAAATTGAGGAAATTTGTTACCAGTAGACCTGCCTTGCAAGAAATGTTAAAAGAAGTTCTTTAGAGAGTAGGAAAATAATATAGGTGAGAAACTTGGATTTATATAAAGAAAGGAAGAGGTTGAAGAAGGATTAAGTAAAAGTAAAATAAAAACTTTCTTCTTATTCTTAATTAATCTAAAAGACAACAATTTGGGGCTTCCCTGGTGGCGCAGTGGTTGAGTCTGCCTGCTGATGCAGGGGACATGGGTTTGTGCCCCAGTGTGGGAGGATTCCGCATGCCGTGGAGCGGCTAGGCCCATGAGCCATGGCCACTGAGCCTGCGCGTCTGGAGCCTGTGCTCTGCAACGGGAGAGGCCACAACAGTGAGAGCCCC
>NW_020172818.1:13247652-13417989 GCF_003031525.2 Neophocaena asiaeorientalis asiaeorientalis | reverse complement strand
AAAACGCGAAAAGAACAAAAAAAAAAAAAAAAAAAAAAAAGCCCCCAAACCCAAAAAAAAAAAAAAAAAAAAAAAAAAAAAAAAGATAAATGGATCAATCCTCCAAAGGACATAACAATCTTAGCATGTATGCACCTAACAAAAGAGTATCAAACTATGTGAGGCCAAAACTAATAAAAATACAAAGAGAAATAGATATAGCTACTATCATAGCTGGAAACTTCAACACCTCTCTCTCTCTCTGAAATGGACAGCTCCAGCAGGCACAAAATCAGTAAAGATGTAGTTGAACTCAATAACATCATCAATCAACTAGATAAAATTGACATCTATAAACTACTTCATCCAACAATAGCAGAATACATAGAGACAATATCAAGAAAAGTAGAAGACAAACCACGGACTGTGAAAAAATATTTGCAAAAGTCACATCTGATAAAGAACTGTTATCCAAAATATACAAAAAGAATTAAAACTCAAAAATAAGAAACAACCCAGTTAAAAAAATGGGCCAAGACATTAACAGACACCTTACCAAAGAAGATATACGAATGGCAAATAAGCATATTAAAAGATGCTCCACATCATATGTCATCAGGGAAATGCAAATTAAAACAGCAATGAGATACCACACAACTATAAGGATGGTCAAAATCTGTAACACTGACAGCACCAAATGCTGGTGAGGATGTAGAGCAACAGAAAGTCTCACACGTTGCTGGTGGAAATGCAAAACAGTACAGCCACCTTGGAAGACAGTTTGACTATTTCAAACAAAACTAAACATAGTCTTACAGTATGCTCCAGCAATTGTATTCCTTAGTACTTCCCCCAAAAGAGTTGAAAACTTTTGTCTACACTGCACTCAGATGTTTATAGCAGCTTTATTCATAATTGCCAAAAAACCTGGAAGCCACTAAGATGCCTTTCAGTAGGTGAATGGATAAATAAACTGTGGTCCATCCAGACAATGGAATATTATTCAGTGCTAAAAAGAAATGAGCTAATAAGTCATGAAAAGACATGGACTAACCTTAAATGCATATTACTAAGTGAAAGAAGCCAATGTGAAAAGGCTACATACTGTCTGATTCCAACTATATGATATTTTGGAAAAGGCAAAACAGTAAAAAAAAAAAAAAATCTGTGGTTGTCTGGGGGTAGGGTGTGGGAAAGGGATGAATAGGTAGAGCACAGAGGATTTTTAGGGAAATGAAATTATTCAGTATGATACCATAATAATGCATACATGTCATTACACATATATCCAAACCCAAAGAATGTATAACACCAAGAGCGAACCCTAATGTAAACTGCTGACTTTGGGTAATTAGGATGTGTCACTGTAGGTTCATCAATTCTAACAAATGTACCACTCTGGTGGAGGGTAATGATAATGGGGGGGGCTATACAAGGGTAGGGGTAAGGGATATAGGTAAATCTCTATACCTTCCCCTCAATTTTGCTCCTTACCTAAAGCTGCTCGTAAAAAATAAATTCTTAATTCAAAAAAATATATTTTTTCAGGAAGGATATAGGCTTTCCAAACTTTCAGCGGTCCACAGCACAAGAAAAGTTTGAAAATCTGATATAGACTATGTAAATGTAACAAAAGATTATTTTCTTGATAAGACATAAAAAATTTTCCTTTCATGAGCAACAACATGAAGAGTAGTGAAAATATAAAGTGTTATCAAGGAGGTAGAAACCTAGAGAGGAGAGGTAAATCTGATTTGCAGGGAGTCAATGCAGAGATTTTTGTATGGCAGTGACAAGGATAAGAGATTATTTTAATAGGTGGCATGTTAGATGAAACTGGAAGGTAAAGTAATCGAAGAGAGTTTTATGAAAAACAAGATTGGCTGCACATCACAGGAAAGAGAAAATATCTATTTTGGTTTAATTTTCAGTTTAGACATCAATTATATTTCTTCATAAAGTTTGGTTTATGTGATGATGTCATTTATTTTTGAAGAAGAGTCATCATAAAAATTTTGGACTGCTTTCACAGAAAATTGAAATTAAAGTACTGTAATGCTCGGAAGGGCAGTAAATTGTTCAAAGATCTGAGATAAAGAAAACAGTTCCTATCCATACATTCTCTAGGCCTTTCCAATCCTTCCTTTTATTAGTCCAAATTCTTGCCATGGAAATAACTATATAACTAATCAAGTTATTGATAGAGCACATGGAACCAAGTGGGTAATTTTCACTAAGGACGCTTGAATACTTCCTAAGGCTTAGTAGGCACTAAAATCGAGTTCTTATGGTGTCACTAATTTAATTTAATTAAGTTCATTAGAATTTGCTATATTTCTAGAGTAAAAGTAATCTCAAAGGAAGTTATTTTTTCAGAAATATAAGTTTAATGATAAAGAGTATTTAATAAACAACAGGAGTGAGAATGGAGTTCATTTTTTTAAAAGCTTTGATATCTTTGGCTACAGAATATGAATGAATCAGTCAACTTCTGTGGGCAAATGGCCTTCCAAAGTAATTGAGTCCTAAATGCCAAACTAAAATAGTTTGCCATAGACTCAATGAAAATGTTCTGTTCTAAGAATGTTCCAACTGATAGTAAATTTAATAAAGTTTAGAAATGTCAAGTTGAGTTTTAATTCCAAGTTCATAGCTCCTAGAATGTAATGTGTTACAAATTCAATATACTGAGACCATCCTTCTCCAGCTTTTTAGATTGTAGCAATAAGAACTTCAGAGAGCAAACATAATCAAGACTCTATTTTGCTTATGTCATTCAGAAGTTCAAATAGCTGATCTGAAATACAAATCTATAGGGAGCTATTTTAAAATAAAAATAATAATAATTGTTTGTTAGGTTCAGAGTCTCCAAATCAGGCTGCTTTTTTTTTGATAACTAACATTTATTTGGCATTTACTATGTTCTGTATACTTTTTTAAAAATTGTAGTTGATTTACAACATTGTGTTAGTTTCAGGTGTATAGCAAAGTGATTCTGTTTTATATATATATACACATATATATGTTCTTTTCAGATTCTTTTCCCTTATAGGTTATTATAAATTATTGAATATAGTTCCCTGTGCTATACAGTAAGTCGTTGTTTATCTCTTCTATATATAGTAGTGTGTATCTGTTAATCCCAAACTCCTAATTTATCCTTCCCCCATCCTTTCCCCTTTGGTAACCGTAAGTTTGTTTTCTACATCCCTGAGTCTATTTCTGCTTTGCAGATAAGTTCATTTGCATCATTTCCTTAGATTCCACATATAAATGATATCATATGATATTTGTCTTTCTCTGTCTGACTTCACTTAGTATGGTAACCTCTAGGTCCATCCATGTTGCTGCAAATAGCATTATTCAAATTAGGCTGCTTTTTATGATATCAAATAATTTGGCTTAATTTTTAGTGTCTAGCTAGACTAACCATGGAATAAAAAAAGTTTTAAATGGTAAAACTGTAATATATCAGTTAAACATCTACCTGTTTTATAAAAGATATTATTTTTCAGTAAATATTTAACTATCTTGCTTGAGGACAAAATAGGTATCTGTGGCTAATACAAGTGAAATAATAACTTGATGTTGAAGTATCTTAGCTACCTAAAACAATTATTATATCAACAAATATGAGTCACAGCTTATATAAACAAAACAATTGATTTGGTTAATAATTTTTAAATTTTAAACAATTATTTTGTCATTTATGTAAATATAATTTAGCCTTACTAATAATATCTTACATTCAAGCTTGAGAGATACCTATAAAAGATAAGGATAAAATCTGAAATTATCTTTTAGGAAGGCATTCTATTACACATAAGGTAATATCTTATTGAAAGGTACTGTTTCACTCATTTATGAGTGCTCCTATTATGTATTCTGTAATCCCAGAGTCTTTAGCAACATAACAAAATGTCTTGACATTCCCTTCCCCCTCCCTGCCATTCCCAAAGAAGACAGAAAGGTTCTTTATGAAATTCAGTCATTTTTCTTGAATAAATGGTCCTTGCATTTTGTAAGCCTTTAATTAATTTCCAGAGCTCTAAAAAAGTTGATTTTAACAAATTTGCCAGTTATCATTGCTTTTTTTTAAAGAGAGGATTTTCAGAAGTCCTTACTTTGATATTCTGGAAGTGTTTCTATACTTGATTCTATTTCAACATTTTTAATCTTGAGCTCTGATTTTTGATTACTAGTATATAGATATGTCATTGTTTTATATATTTATTTTGTATACAGTTTCCTTGCAAAACTTGTTTAATTCTAGTAGCTTTTAAAAAATATATTTCACTAAATTTCCTGTATGGGCCATCATGTCTTTTTGCTTTCCAATTTCAATGCATTTTATTTCTTTTCCTTGTGTTGGAACCTCCAGCATAACATCAAATAGAAGCAATAAAAGTGGATCTGTGTGCTTTGATTCTGATTTTAAAAGAAGAGTGCTCAGGTTTTTACCATTAAGTATGAGGTAATCTGTATATTTTTTGTAGATTCCCTTTGTCAAATTGGGGAAGTGGCTAAGATGTTTATATGAGGAGTGGATATAGGGTGTTGTCAAATGTTTTTAAGATCTATTATCATCTATTAAGATGATCATCTATTTTTTCTTCAGTTGGTTAATATGGTTAACTACATTTATTGATTTATGAATGTCAAACCAATCTTGAACTTCTGTGATAATTACCATTTGGCAATTAATGTTTTAGCCTTTTGATGTACTGTTGGATTCCATTTGCTCAAATGTTGCTACAAAATACCTCACTTACTTTCTTGAGGGTTATTGGTCTATAGTTTATTTTCTTGTAATGTTATTGTATGGCTTTGGTAACAGCGTAACACAGGCCTCATAAAATAAATTGGAGTGTATTTGTTTCCCTTCAATATTCTAGAATAATTTGCATAAAATTGGTAATATTTATTCCTTAAATGTTAAGTAGAATTCACCAGTAAAGTCATTTGGACCTGGAGTTTTATTTGTGGGAATCCAATTCATTTAATATAGTGTTATTCTGATAATCTGTTTCATATTGAGTGAGATTTAGTACCTTGTGTTTTTCAAGGATTTGTCCACCTCAGTTGAGTAGTAGAATTTTTTGGCATAAGGTTGTCTATAATATTCACTTATTTTCCTTTTTAATATCTGCACATATTGTAGTCTTGATACCTCCTTAATTCCTAACACGGATAACTTTTGTCATGTCACTTTTTCCCAAGTCATTTAGGCTGGAGGTTTACCAATTTTACTGATATTCTCAAAGAGCCAGCTTTTGGTTATTTTGGTTTTCTCTACTAGATTTTTCTTTTTATTTCACTGGTTTTTCAGTCTAACATTTCTTATGCTTAGTTTGGGGTTTTTGTTCTTGTTCTTCTAAAAATTTTTTGTGGTGGAAGCTGAGTTCATGTATTTGGGAACTTATTTTCTAGTAACGACATTCTGTGATACCAATTTCTAAGTGTTCTTTTAGCTGCATCCCAAATAATTTTATATGCTGTATCTTCATTTCTATTTAGTTGAAAATATTTTCTAATTTCTTCTTTGATTCTTTTATGCAATCATGAATTATTTAACGGTCTTATTTAATTATAAATATGTTAGGATTTTTCAGATATCTTTCAGTTATTGACTTCTATTTTAATCCCATTTGAGCAGAGAACAACTCTATATGACTTGAATTCTTTTAAATGTATTGAAACTTGTGTTATGGCTTCAAATATAGTCTATCATCTTAAAAATGATTCTGTACACACTTTAAAAGAATATGTATTCTATTGTTATTGGTGGAGTGAACACTAAAAACACTTTACTGGGGTAAAATATAAATAACTAAATTTTAGTGTAATATAAACTCAGTACTGGTTGCTAATGTAGAGGAAGGTAATGAATTTGTGTTCAAGTTTATCTGACTAATATTTGATCCTTTCCAAATTCTATGTTATCATCTAAGTCACTTTTAATCCTAAGCCTCATTTGTTTTTTCCTTAAAAAAAGAGGGGAGGCTTCCCTGGTGGCGCAGTGGTTGAGAGTCCGCCTGCCGATGCAGGGGACAGGGGTTAGTGCCCCAGTCCGGGAAGATCCCATGTGCCGCGGAGCGGCTAGGCCCGTGAGCCATGGCCGCTGAGCCTGCGCGTGTGGAGCCTGTGCTCCGCAATGGGAGAGGCCACAACAGTGAGAGGCCCGCGTACCGCAAAAAAAAAGAGGGGGATTAATAATGCTTACATTACAATTTGGTCTTGATTATTTATCATGGGTGTACATTTCTAAAACCGAGCTACTCACCTATTTGTTCTATTGAATAACAAGCTATAGAGGAGCAGGGAGCATGTCTCTACTGCTAAGGAGTTTATCCACTGTGCCTAGGATACTGCCTGTCAAATAGTAGACACTCTGAGTATTTGTTCCAGTTTCCCTTGTTTCTCAGTATTAGAATGCTCTCATAACTATCCATTAAAATCTATTTATGTGTGTGCTTTTTATTTCATCCTTCATATAATTCAGTTTACTCTTAATAGATAAAAAATATTTCCCAGCTTCAATGATGAGTCATACCTGACAGAAGAACAAATTATGGAAATTGTGTACTAACATGTGATTCGTGATGGCCCATGTTGCCCCTACCTTTTAAAAAAGTTTTATTTATCTGTGGTTCTTTGAAAAATGTCATAAAGCTCTCTGTGAGTAGTCATTTGACCTACTAAGGATACATTTAAAATAATGAAAATAAATATCATTTGTAATAATAAATCATAAGTCAATGAACATCCTATTTTTTATAGCTCATTTCCTCTCAGATTTACTTGGCTGGAAACGTAGAGTGGTTGATCAAAACCACATTATGAGACCCTTTAAACCTCTTTATCATTGCCTGTCTCTACCATGAGGCTGGCAAAGCTAAATCTCATTTTTTAGTCTCCTTTCAAACTTAGGGTTGTCTATGTGACATAGCCTTGCACAAGGAAGGATTCCAGTGAGAAGGCTGTTACTTTCCTGATAAACGCATATAGATGCTACTTGACTTTTTGCTTGATCTATTTGGGGAGGTTGCACTTTTTTTGCCTTGAATGAGAACACAAAGTCTATAGATCTAATGGTCATGAACAGAGATCATCATATAAGAATGGCAGAGCATAAAGATCCAGATGATCTAGGTCTTCTTATGGAATTATCTGGTAGAGAGTTCAACATTAGCAAGTACCCAAGCCTAAATTTCTTCCATGTGAGAAAAACATAACAGGAATTATTGTTTGTGTCTTTCTGTTAGTTCAGGCCATATTTCTAACCGATAAAGTTGACTTTCCTGACAAGCAAATAGTATAAATTCACACTTATTATTTATTTTAGGGTTAACATAATATTTAGAACTTTTGGACTCCTAGTTATTATCTTTAATACGGGAAATGAAGAGAGAAATAATTAAAAGTCAGATAGAATCTGTTCTTCAGAGAAGTTTGTACAATCAAAATTAAAGTGATATATATCATATAAATTAATTTACATTACATGTATTAATATATATATACTACCAAGTGCTTAACATTTCCATACACCCAAAGTCTAGTCCTGGTCCTTCAAACCCTCATAGTTAAATCACCTTATACTTACTTAATCTTTCAGGTAGGTAAAAGTGTTTTCATATATCATCTCAGTCATTTAAAAGTCCTGTGAAGGTGAATATTTTTATCCCATTTTTTTAACAGATAAATATATATAATAGTCTTTCTGATTCAAGCTAGTTAACTAAAACAGAAAGTTTTCCTTTTGTCTTTCTGAATCCATAAAAATAAAATTATAGAAATACAAGTAATAAACTTACTAAATGTGTTAAGATCAAATAACATTCCCCCCAAAATAAAACCATGAAGTTTTATTTAAAGATATAAAAGAAGTCACAAATAAATGTAGATTTCTCATGTTTCTCTATGGACAAATTTGATATTGTAAATATATTATTTCCTCAAAACACAGTCTATGAATTCAAAAGAATTCCAAACAAACCTCAAAGGACTCCTCATGGAACTTGAAAATGAATTCTAAAGTTAGTTTGAAAAAGAGAGAATTGTTCAAGAACAGCTAATTTAGAAAGTTAAAAATAATAGGGCAGTAAACTAATTAGCAGGTTATTAAAACCATATACATATGGTTTTGGTATAGGAATACTTATGGGATCAATGGACTAGAATGGTGAATACAGATACTGATTTCTGTTAATGTGAGAATTTAACATAAGAGAAATAGGGCATTTATTTTTTTGTAGATGAAATTTGACACTATTTTACAAATGGTTGTGGAAAAAATGGCTGTCCATTTGGAAAAAAAATATTAGATTTCTATCTCAAAGCATTTATCACATTCTAGACAAACTACAAATGCACGTTAAATACACACACACACACACACACACACACACAATCTATAAAAATTCAAGGAAAATACCTTAAGGCAGAAAACTTCCCAGGACAAAATTCAATATCATCAGAGGAAAGATTGTCAAATTTGACTACCAAAACACTAAAACCTTCTTTACAACAAAGATAGCAAAAAGTTAATGGACAAATGAACACGTGGGAAAATATTTGCAACATAAATTAATATTCATATCTACAAAAAGCTCCTACAAATATAAACTAAAAGATAAATGTCTCAATAGATAAATGCATAAAGACCAATAGATAAATACATAAGGGTTATGAGCCAGGTAATTAATAGTAGAAGTACAACTGGTTAATAAAAATAAGAATTTCAACTTTAGTATTTATCAGGAAGACACAAATTAAAAACAAGGATATAATATTATTCACCTATCAGACTTTTAAAATTTCTACTTCTTGTCTGATTACTGTGGCTGGACTTCCAATACTATGTTAACTAGAAGTGGTGAGAGTGGGTATACTTGTCTTGTTCCTGATTTTAGAGCAAAGTCAGCTTTTCACCATTGAGTATGATGTTCTTTGTGAGTTTGTCATAAATGGACTTGATTTTATTAAGATATGATCCCTTTATGCCAAATTTGTTGAGAGTTATCATTGATGAGTGTTGAATTTTGCTAAATGCCTTTTCTGCATCTATTGAGATGATCATGCGATTTTTATTCATTGTGTTAATGTAGTAAATAAACAAACAAACAAATATCCTTACTCAGGGAGTATTAATTCCTGTACGCCTGATTGTCTTCACATATATCAATTAAAAGTTGTTCAAAATATTAGAAGTGTTGGAAATTAAATCATTTTTAAATTATTAAAATTTCAGAAAAATATAGTAAAATAATAGTGGTGATCATAAATACCTTTGTCTTTCAGTACATAGTATAACCTTCATAACTTTTGTTAAATAAATGAGTGAATTTATTATAAACAACATATCTAATAGGAATTCTGAAGATGAAGAGACCTCTGTTAGCTGAGGTGACCTGTGAAGATTTCAAGAGCCCAGAAAACACAGTGCAGCAATTTTCAATGTATCTAAGGTCTTTGTCTTTTACTAACATATTCCTAGTTGGAAGCAGTTGGGAACATTGCTTTAACAATGATACTACTACTCTCTCCAGTAGCCAGCACTTGGCTACAACGCAATACATATTATCTTGCAAAAACCAGAAAAACTGAAAATATGTCCCTTATTTTTCTTATATTGAAGAATATTGACTACATATGCTTCTCCTTGATTTCAATCTTCCAAGTAGTTTATTCCAAAAGCGCCTATACCTAGTGGCATTATCTTCATCAAAATAGATGTCATTTTCCTATTGCAGGAAGCATTGGTATAACTCTGTATAAATAAGGTTGAATATTCTGTATAATCACTTTCTCTGCTGTGTTCTATTTTACTTACAAAAATCAATATTATAGTTGGCCTCTGCATTGATAATCCACTCATAGGAAACATAGGCTTATTATTTAATGTTTAATGTAAATCAATACAACTTATTTTTCTTAGTTTTTAAACTAATATTTTCAGATGTAAATGAGGCCCCTGAGAACATAGAATTTACTATGCCCCTTTGCTCATTTAATAACTTCTCATTTAATAACTGCTCATACAAGTAAAATATTGAAATAATGGCACAGAGGTAGTACTCATATTAACCTAGTTGAAACCATTTGGAATTTGGTGAAAAAAAATCAAATGAATAATCTGAATTCAGCCACCATTTACCATATCACAGACTTCAAAGACACCACAAGCATATCATGGATTATAGACACATCATAAACTGAAGGTGAATATTTTAATACCCCCTCTTCATTTCAAGGATACTTAAGGAAGGAAAACTCAAAAAATCTTCAGTGGATGAAACCACAAATGTGACAGACCATTTTTCTTCACCAGTTTTAAAGAATTCATGGTTTCCTTTAAGTGTTCCATTCCATAATATTTTTTTAAAATTTTTATTGGAGGATAGTTGATTTAAAATGTTGTGTTAGTTTCAGGTGTACAGCAAAGTGAATCAGTTATATATATACACATAGCCATTTTTTTTAGATTCTTTTCCCATATAGGCCATTACAGAGTATTGAGTAGAGTTCCCTGTGCTATATATAACATTTTATATGGATTATAAAAATATTATTTTTCTTAGTTTTTTTCTTGACACATCCCTGTGATCTCACTGTTTGTTCATTAGGATTTGTAGAATCCAAATTAACTGATAATATTATTTGTATGTGTTAAATAGATGATTTGAAGAAAATTTCCCAACTACTCCTTCTCCCTCCAACTTCCTTCTAGCACTCCCTACAGCTCAGCTACCTCTACTGCAACTATTACCTTCCTAAAATTATGAAAAACATACATTTAATAGCATCACTCCAACTCTTAAGTTCCTCATCAATGGTTTCCCAATGCTTTTAGTATAAAGGGCAAAGTTCTTAGTATGAGATACAAAGCCCTTCATGGATCTAACCCTAGTTTACATAATCTCAGATCAAACTATCCAGCTCATACTTCATGCTCCAATAATATTCTCTTGTGTCTGTGGTTTTGCACTCATTGTGTTTATTATGCTGGGAATAAAAGTTTTTTTCATTACTTATCCAGCTAAATTCTAGTCACTTTCAAACTTCAGCTCCAGTTTTATATTTCTAAGAAGACCTTCCCCAAGAGTTAGTAATTTCCCATCTTCTTTGCTCCTTAACTACCCAGTGCACACTCCCATTACAGTATTTCTCCTGGTGACTTGCAACTTTTATTGGGTCTATGTGTCCCAATAAAGTCTGAGTGCAGTATTTTAGTATCCATATTATAGGTACAACACACAGAGTTGCATATATACAAGAGTTTTATATATACAAAAATTATACATATATATATATATATATACAATCAGTTAATGTATATTGAATTAATTACTCAACCACCACTTCTTATTGGTAAAAAAAAATTCCCTTTTGTCTGATTCTTCCTTGAGGTTAATAGCAGTAAAGTTCTTTCTTGAGAACTATACTAAAACTGTACACTCTCAGTAGCTAATATTTCTAACCCTTCATATTTGAATTTAATTTTTCACTTAGCTAACCTTAATATTTTAAGCACAGCATAACACAATAGTAATAAAAGTTCTGTGTATTATTATACAATGATTTTCCTAGAGGTGATACAGTATGGTAGAAAGAAAATGGAAATTTAAATTTAAAAGAAAATCATGATAATGTCATAATATTACAAATTGGTTTCACTGTCATCTACCGAAACACTAATAATTATTCTGTGAATTAAAGAATTCTTTGGCCAATAAACTTTTTGAGAACTACCAGAACTTAACATAGACTTTATACTAATAAAACTCTTTGCTTATTTGGTCATTGCATGAGTTCAGCTGCATTTAAAAGAGACTCAACTACAGCGGCTTTAGCCAATATGTTTCACAAACAAGAAATCCCATGTATAGTGGCTTTAGTAGGTTTACAAAGCATCACTGTCTTAGATTTGTTCTAACTTCTGCTCCACCACTCTCATAATTACCTCATATTACCAAGATGGCAGTCAGCGCTCACCCTCTCATCTGAATTTCAGGCAGGAAGAAGAAGGAAATGCCAAAGGGCTTTCAGAAGTCACAAGAAAGATTCCCACTGAAATTGCATTGACCAGAACTGACAACTTATCCTAGCTGAAGGGAGGCTGAAATATGAGTTCTGGCTCTTGTTGCAATCAAAACTGGGCTTCTGTGAGTAAAGAATATAGGCATATTGGATATTGGATAAGCAGCTATCAGTGACTTCCATTATCATAAAACCATTTTTTGTTCACAAATGTCAAGGGACATTAATATACCATGAGGCAATTCTTAGAATAATGGTGCTTTAAAAACAAATTAGAAACTAAATCTATGTACCTATCTTCTCCCACACAACCCTTCCCCCCAAAATTATCATATGTAAAATATTATAAAGCATAATTTATGAATTTCATCATATTAAATCAAAGTAAAATTCTTGGAATGAAACACAAATTGAAACTTTTCTTGTAGAAAACAGCCTTTGCAATAGGAACAATTATAAAATCAACTGAAAACGGTTTATAAAACTTATGAAATATCTTTTAGAAACAATTTTTTCCTTTGTGTATTATAATGTTATGCTAAGTATATGGTAATGTCAATTCATGTTTTATTTGTAATTCTATCACTGCTTTGTAGCATTTACATAACTTAAAGTTTAAAATATCCTGCTTTTTGTTTAAAAGTTTTAGGAAAAAATTTTCCTAGAACCTTTGCCAAGAGTTGTGACATCATGAGATTTGTTTTAGGCCCTCTGTAGAAGTCATAGACCATTCCCCAACTCAACCTTACATGTAACCCTGTGATAATCCTCCCAATTGTGACTGCCTGCTGGATGTTCATCATTCTTGTTTCAAGAGGGTAGGCATTGCTATGCTATGCACTGCATCTCTACCACACCACATGAGACATCTAATGAATACTAGCTGAATGGATGCAATGCTTCAATAAACTAATACATTGTGAGACTCACACCAGATTAAACAAACCTGATTTCCTCATCATTACCTTTAGAATATTCTAGCTATTCTGGGAACAATAAAAACTCGCTAAAAAAAAAAAAACTTGCTGCCTGTTTCGACAATCAGAAAGACAGATCAGAAAGACTTGGAGAACTACCGCTGTCAGAACACTGTGGTTATTTAAATTGTATTCAACATCTGTAATAAAAGAGTAATTATGCCAATAACGTCATATTAATTAGAGGTAACGAAAAAAATCCTAAATTAGCAGCACCAAATAAAGCATTAACTGGAGTTCATTAAAATTTTAAGTTCTTCAAATTTTGATTTACTATAATCAGTATACTAACTTATTATTTTGCTTATTCACTATTACCAATAGACCAATATTGTGTTACGCCAGAGAGCCAAATACAATCTACAATTCAATATCTTTTCACTTCCCTGAGCTTCTTTTTTATCCCCACCAGCTATCTCTAACGATTAATAGCAATGCTTTGTGTTCATGCCATTACTCCATATTCAATACTAAAGAATAATTATTTTCTCTCTTTTTATAGTAGTACATATAAAATAATGCTTGAATTGTTTTATTATAATGAATTATTTTAAAAGATAAAGATGTATATAATGAGGACAAGTGGAGTGAATAAACAGAGAAGAGAAAAAGAATAAAATGCAAGTGGAGAGAAAATAAGAGTTTAGAGAGCAGTAAGGAAGTACAGTAAATCTGCGTTGGAGGAGGAAAGACTGGGGAAGACTGACACGAAACGCTTTTCTAGTTTAACTTTCCAAATGGAGCTGGAATAAAGCTTCCCATTTTAAAAGTAAGACAATTTTCACACGCAACAAGGGGTGCAATCATTTCTGTCTCATCTCTTACTTTAAACTTAAAGTGCAAATAATAGCCCTATTATGAGTTCTAGAGAAAATGGGAGCAGAGAAGCCAATTTAAAATTGGTTATTTAGGCAAATGCTCTTGTTGAAACTTCACAACTGTTGATCACCAGTCTCTTCAATTATTACATCTCTGGTAGGTACTTTAAATTAACAATATCTTTCAGTTTATGAATTGTAAAAAATCTCTTACATATGTAGAGCCTTTAAAATGAAGTAAAAATCACCCTATCAAAAATATACAATTGTGCACCCTGGTTTTTATTATGAAAAAGTAGTATATCGGGCTTCCCTGGTGGCACAGTGGTTGAGAGTCCGCCTGCCAATGCAGGGGACACGGGTTCGTGTCCCGGTCCGGGAAGATCCCACATGCTGCGGAGCGGCTGGGCCCGTGAGCCATGGCCGCTGAGCCTGCGCGTCCGGAGCCTGTGCTCCGCAACGGGAGAGGCCGCAACAGTGAGAGGCCCGCGTACTGCAAAAAAAAATAAAAAAAAAAAGTAGTATATCAATATCATTATTTTGGAATTTTGCTTTTGAACATTTTTACATGTAATTTCAAATTTTTATTTCTTTAGGTATCTATTAAGTCCTTGAATTAATGTTATTTATAATCAAAGCATTCTACTAATAACAGTTCTCCTTTTAATTGTATATGCAGTAATCATTTCTCAAATTTTCCTCAATACCATGTTATGCATCAACAAATAAGTCTACTAGGACTACAAATAGTCAAAAAAATACAGAGAAAACTTGCAAGTATTTCCATGTAGTACAGAAAAAACAGTCTCTCAAAGTCTCTGACATGACATTACTTAATGCTCAGTGACAATTTTAAATTAGTTTGTGGGACAAATGACAAAAAGCAGCCTCTATGATCAGTGGTCAATATATTGTGGCATGCAGCAATATTTACAGTTGAAAAAAGAACCAGAATATATAATCTTTTTTTTTTTTTCGGTACACGGGCCTCTCAATGTTGTGGCCTCTCCCGTTGTGGAGCACAGGCTCCGGGAGGCCATGGCTCAGGGGCCTAGCCGCTCTGCAGCATGTGGGATCTTCCTGGACCAGGGCACGAACCCATGTCTCCTGCATCGGCAGGCGGACTCTCAACCACTGCGCCACCAGGGAAGCCCCAGAATATATAATCTTGTGATATCTTTTTATTTGGCATCTCAGCTTAATCGATAAGATATTTAATCAGGGCTAACTAGTTTATTGCGGTGGATGAGTATGTATTTTATATAGTTATCTCTTGCCTCCAAGTAACTCCATTCTATGTTCTGTGTCTAAATTTGCTCAACTCTACAGTTGGAATATATGAATAAATATTATCTTCATGCTGAGCTTGACAAAAATCCTTTTGCTAGGTCAATCAAAGGTACTAACACCTGTGAAGTGAAACATCACAGACCAAAAGATATAAACTAAAGGATCAAAAAATTGGACTTACACTAAACAAAATGGTTTTATGTTTATGTCTGGGTAAACTCCTTTATTCAGTAAAGTCCTTTATACTAAAGGACTTTATACTAAAAATTTTTAAATCTGAGTTTTCAATAATGAAAA
Organism: Neophocaena asiaeorientalis asiaeorientalis; assembly: GCF_003031525.2. Taxonomy (NCBI): domain Eukaryota; kingdom Metazoa; phylum Chordata; class Mammalia; order Artiodactyla; family Phocoenidae; genus Neophocaena; species Neophocaena asiaeorientalis. Next base: position 13,402,586 of record NW_020172818.1, on the reverse strand, counting down.
CACTTCATAAATGAAAGTATTTTCTTACTCTCAAATTTAGTCTTCCAATAGGATAAGACTCTAGTAACCATGAATGTCTTTAAATATATGAATAATCCTTGACAACAACAAAAATCCAACCTTCCCAAGCAATTTACTTCCAGTTTCAGCAAAATGTAGGTTGAGGAAGTAATTTCTTCCAGTCAGATACCTGGGTTTATTCTGGAGCCATTGCTTACTAGCTGTGTGACCTAGAACAAATTATTGCTCCTTAGCTTTCTCATGTCTGAGATAGAAATATGCCCTCTGAAATATTATCTAATATCTACCTCACAAGTGTGACAGAACTATTAAAAGATAGAACACAGGCAGAGGGCTTAGAAAGGGGCCAGCACATATAAAATTCTGAATAAATTCCAGATGCTATTATTTTTGTCATTCCTATTATTATTATCAATTATTTCCCAAGTAATACACTTTAGTGGCTGATGTTCAACTAATTAACCAGTATTTTGTGAGTTCTCTTAGAAGTTAATGGACCATCTCTGCCTACTCTAGAAAATTAGAATTAGTAAGTAATATTGGACGAATGGACCCACAAAGGCCAGTTAAATTCTGGCACTCATACTCCTTCCCTCAAGAGAGGAAAGGCTTCAGGAGAGTTGAAAGCACAGGAAAATGAATGACAAAAGAAAACAAAACACAGTCTAGTCCACTTGGATTTGAGTATCAAACTCTGATTTTAGGAATAATGTAGAAATGAGCTAGCATTATGGCTTAAGTAGGGGATTTAAGGAACTTCTCTCCCTTCTAGGTCTTGGTCTGAATCTTTAAAATTTACCAGAATCTTCTTAGTAACTTTGAAGAAGAGAGTAAAAGGTAAGTAAGATGGCTGGGTGTTATCCTGTGTGGGAACAGTCTGGGCTCTTCACCACAAAAGGAAGGAGCGCTCCACACCTTTGTGTATGACCTTCTAATTCAGCAGCTCCAACAACTTGCAATCATGGCTCAATCAGACTTCAAATCTGACAATCTGTAGCAACAGCCTGAGGCTGGAATCAACTAAAAGTTTATTTACTCATATGTCTGGCAGTGGATTCTGGCTGTCTTGTGAGACCTCAGCTGAGACTTCCCCATGACCTCTTCATAAGGCCTCATAATATGGCTGCTTCAGAGTAATCCAACTTCTTAAATAGCATTTCAGGGCTCCAAAAGAAAATGTCCCAGTGACAAGTTCATCACCTCTTCTGACATAGCCTTTGTAGTCGTGCAGTATTACTTCCACTGCATTCTATTCATTATAATTGACTCAAAAGCCCACTTAGAATTCAAGGGAAGAGGATGAGAAGGGTGTCAAGATCAAATTGTCAAAGAACACACAGGATGGGAAATACTAGTGTAGCCATCTTTGTAAAATGTCATCTGTCACAAACATATAGCATTACAATATATGAATAATATAGATCATATTAAAGAGCAAATAAATTAACTGCCAAATTTTGGAAATACACTATGAGTCTGAATTAATTTTAGGAAGTGTAGGTATCAGTGAAAACTACTCTAGGAGCAAATAACCTTATGGAAGAGACTGGCCCTGAATTGGACCTTGAAATATATGTGGTATCCTTTAACAACTCCTATAAACTTCAGGAAAAAAAGTACATATTAATGCCCAGCTGGTCTCCATTTTCCATTTAGAACCAGTTATAGTTCGTGATTTCTTATTAGAGCTAGTATTTAAAAGAGGAAGGAAACTTTAGTATTACTGACAATGACAAATATGAGAGTAAGAACTTCTAAAATAGGCTAAAACATAGCTATTAATATAATAACAATTTTCCTAATATAGCTAATAAAAAATTTTGTTTAATTATGGAAAAGAACAAAATCCTCTGGTTGTCACAAAATCCCATGTTAAAGAAATAAAGATAGCAACTATAAAGACTCCTCACTGAAAGAATATCAATGAATGGATTGTTCCATTTCATGTTAAATACCTGTTGAACAATACTTTTTGAGTATGTTTAAATAACTTGGAAGGTAAGAGAAAAAAATCCTGCCAGCCAGTCTGATTCAAAACAAAGGACTCACTTTACATAAGATATTTTCTGAACATCAGTTGCTAGAACTAGCATTCTTTCTCTGAAAAACTAGAAAAGATGAATTTACTTTCAAAAAATCAATTTATAATACAGAAAATTGTTGCCTGAAATATTCTGAATATACTAAATCTAGTGGCTAAGGATATTATTAATTAGTAGATAGTAGTAAAGTTTCAAATATAAAAATGTAACTGAAATTATATCAAATTTAAAAAATCAAAATGCCTTACATTACAAAATATTTCTTTATTGAACAGATATGTCTGCTTGTGAAACACATCTAAGAATTATAAAGCACACTGAGCCACAGATAAGATGGCTTAGCCAATAGGCCATTTTTTTGTTTTTAAATTTTTATTGGAGTATAGTTGCTTTACAGTGTTGTATTAGTTTCTACTGTATAGCAAAGTGAATCACCTATATGTATACACATATCCCCTCTTTTTAGGATTTCCTTCCCATTTAGGTCACCACAGAGCATTGAGTAGAGTTCCCTGTGCTATACAGCACGTTCTCATTAGTTATCTATTTTATGCGTAATATCAATAGCGTATAGATGTCAATCCCCATCTCCCAAACCACCTTGGTATCCATACATATTTTCTCTGCATCTGTGTCTCTATTTCTGCTTTGTAAATAAGATCATCTATCTACACCATTTTTCTAGATTCCACATATATGCATTATTATACGATATTTGTTTTTCTCTTTCTGACTTACTTCACTCTGCATGACAGTCTCTAGGTCCATCCACATCTCTACAAATGACCCAATTACTTTCTTTTTGTGGCTGAGTAATAGTTCATTTTATATATGTACCACATCTTCTTTATCCATTCCTCTGTTGATGAACATTTAGGTTGCTTCCATGTCCTGGCTATTGTAAATAGTGCTGCAATGAACATCGTGGTGCAGGTGTCTATTTGAATGGTTTTCTCTGAGTATACGCGCAGTAGTGGGATTGATGGGTCATACGGTAGTTCTATTTTTAGTTTTTTAAGGAATCTCCATACTGTTCTCCATAGTGGCTGTATCAATTTACATTCCCACCAACAGTGCAAGAGTGTTCCTTTTTCTCCAGCATTTAGTGTTTGTAGATTTTTTGATAATGGCCATTCTGACCAGTGTGAGGTGATACCTCATTGTAGTTTTTATTTGCATTTCTCTAATGATTAGTGATGTTGAGCATCCTTACATGTGTTTGTTGGCAATCTGAATATCTTCTTTGGAGAAATGTCTATTTAGGTCTTCTGCCCATTTTTGTATTGGATTCTTTGTTTTTTGATATTGAGCTGCATGAGCTGCTTGTATACTTTGGAGATTAGTCCTTTGTCAGTTGCTTCCTTTGCATATATTTTCTCCCATTTTGAGGGTTGTCTTTTCATCTTGTTTACAGTTTCCTTTGCTGTGCCAGAGCTTTTAAGTTTCATTAGGTCCCATTTGTTTATTTTTGTTTTTATTTCCATTTCTCTAGGAGGTGGGTCAAAAAGGATCTTGCTGTGATTTACATCATAAAGTGTTCTGCCTATGTTTTCCTCTAAGAGTTTTATAGTGTCTGGCCTTACATTTCGGTCTTAAATCCATTTTGAGTTTATTTTTGTGTACAGTTTTAGAGAGTGTTCTAATTTCATTCTTTTCCATGTAGCTGTCCAGTTTTCCCAGCACCACTTACTGAAGAGGCTGTCTTTCTCCATTGTATATTCTTGCCTCCTTTATCAAAGATAAGGTGACCATATATGTGTAGGTTTACCTCTGGACTTTCTATCCTGTTCCATTGATCTATATTTCTGTTTTTGAGCCAGTACCATACTGTCTTTTTTGGCTGTGTTGGGTCTTTGTTGCTGCATACAGGCTTTCTCTAGTTGTGGTGAGTGGGGGCTACTCTTCGTTGAAGTGCATGGGCTTCTTATTGCAGTGGCTTCTCTTGTGGAGCATGGGCTCTAGGCGTGCAGGTTTCAGTAGTTGTGGTGCATGGGCTTAGTTGCTCTGCAGCATGTGGGCTCTTCCCAGACCAGGGATCGAACCTGTGTCCCCTGCATTGGCAGGTGGATTCTTAACGATTGCACCACCAGGGAAGTTCTACCATACTGTCTTGATTACTGTAGCTTTGTAGTATAGTCTGAAGTCAGGGAGCCTGACTCCTTCAGCTCTTTTTCTTTCTCAAGATTGCTTTGGCTAATCATGGTATTTTGTGTTTCCATACAAATTACAAAATTTTTTGTTCTAGTTCTGTGAAAAGTGCCATTGGTAATTTGATAGGGATTGCATTGAATCTGTAGATTTCTTTGGGTAGTATAGTCATTTTCATAATATTGATTCTTCCAATCCAAGAACATAGTATATCTCTCTATCCATTTGTGTCATCTTTGATTTCTTTCATCAGTGTCCTATAGTTTTTCATATACAGGTCTTTTGCCTCCTTAGGTAGGTTTATTCCTAGGTATTTTATTCTTTTTGTTGCAATGGTGAATGGGATTGTTTCCTAATTTCTCTTTCTGATATTCTGTTGTTAGTGTATAGGAATGCAAGAGATTTCTGTGTATTAATTCTGTATCCTGCAACTTTACTAAATTTATTGATTAGTTCTAGTAGTTTTCTGGTGGCATCTTCGGGGTTTTCAATGTGTAGTATCATGTCATCTGCCAACAATGACACTTTTACTTCTTTTCCAATTTGATTCCTTTTATTTCTTTTTCTTCTCTGATTGCTGTGGCTAGGACTTCCAAAACTATGTTGAATAATAGTGGCAAGAGTGGGCACCCTCAATAGACCGTTTTTGGAGCAGTGGATCTTCAGCAGGCTGGGCTTTATCCACCAAGATTTGGTATCATTTTCCCTTGACCATTACAATTTTTGTTTATATGGTGAGTCCTGCATTGCTCTTAACCTTCTTGCTACTTTGTGCAATTACATCTTGCAGTCTTCCATCTGGCATAGTATTGTCAAAATGTTATCCAAATAAAAAAACTGCATTTGTTCCCTTTGGACTACCCACATTTGAAAACTCTAGTTATATTTCTCACCAAGCAACCCTGTGCATTCCTTTTCCTGCCTTGCCAGTATAAAAAAGTACTAAAACATACAGTGCCTTTTTTGTTTCTATTTCAAGTTTACACAATTCAACATAAACTTTCTAGAAGACACTTCTAGATTTTTAATAATCCTGTATAAAATATGATCTATTTTAATTTCACTTAATCATTTTAAAGCATGACAATGTTTATTGAATACATTATGAAATACTTTAATATTGCTAGATATGCATTCCTTTAAAAATAATACATAGCAAGAATCATTAGTTTGACAGTACACAAAAGCATGGCAGAAATATATGAAATAGATGTTCTAAAAATTTATTAGTAGACTTCAAGTTTCAGCTCTGACATGCAAAGATCTTGGAAGTCTTCACTCCCATCCTTATAATGAGAAATAGTTGGACAAGCAGAAATTTGATAACTTTGTTTAGGTCTTCTGCCTGTGTGCAAGCACAGGTCACTATCCACACCTCACCTCCCAGGAGCCCGTGCAGCCCACCACTTCCAGGGTCCCGGGATCCAGGGATAACTTCCCCGGGAGAACACACGGAGTGCCTCAGGCTATTGCAATGTCACGTCAGCCTCTGCAGCCGCAGGCTCGCCCTGAATTCCATACCCCTCCGTCCCCCCCGCCTGAGTGAGCCAGAGCCCCCGAACCAGCTGCTCCTTTAACCCCATGCTGTCTGAGCGAAGAACAGACGCCCCCAAGTGACCTACACACAGAGGCGGGGCCAAATCTAAAGCTGAAACCCAGGAGCTGTGCGAACAAAGAGAAAGGGAAATTTCTCTCAGCAGCAGCGGATTAAATCTCCACAATCAACTTGATGTAACCTGCATCTGTGGAATACCTGAGTAGACAACTAATCATCCCAAAATTGAGGCGGTGGACTTTGGGAGCATCTGTACACTTGGGGTTTATTTTCTGCATCTAATTTGTTCCTAGCTTTATGTTTATATTAGTTTAGTATTTAGAGCTTATTCTCACTGGTAGATTTGTTTATTGATTTGCTTGCTCCCTTCCTTTCTTTATATATATATATATTTTTTTTTCTTCCTTTTTCTCTTTTTGTGAGTGTATATGTATGCTTCTTTGAGTGACGTTTTCTGTATAGGTTAGCTTTTACCATTTGTCTTAGGGTTCTGTCTCTCCATTTTTTTTAGTATACTTTTCAGTGCTTGTTATCATTGGTGGATTTGTTTATTGGTTTGGTTGCTCTCTCCTTTTTCTGTTACTCTTTTTAAAATTAATAATATTTTCAATTTTTTATTTTAATAACTTTATTTTATTTTAATTTTTTTCTTTCTTCCTCCCCCCCCCTTCTCTTCTGAGCCATGTGGCTAACAGGGTCTTGCTGCTCCGGGCAGGGGTCAGGCCTGAGACTCTGAGGTGGGAAAGCCAAGTTGAGGACATTGGTCCACCAGAGACCTCTGGGTCCCTCATAATATCAATTGCTGACAGCTCTCCCAGAGATCTCTGTCTCAATGCTAAGACCCAGCTCCACTCAACGACCAACAAGCTCCAGTGTTGGAAACCCCATGGCAAACAACTAGCAAGACAGGAACACAAACCCACCCATTAACAGAGAGGCAGCCTAAAATCATAATAAGTTCACAGACACTCCAAAACACACTACCGGATTTGGTCCTGCCCACCAGAAAAACAAGGTCCAGCCTCATCCACCAGTACACAGGCACCAGTCCCCTCCACCAGGAAGCCTACACAACCAATGAACCAACCATACCCACTGGGGGCAGACACCAAAAACAATGGGAACTACGAACCTGCAGCCTATGAAAAGGAGACCCCAAACACAGTAAGTTAAGCAAAATGAGAAGACAGAGAAACACACAGCAGATGAAGGAGCAAGGTAAAAACCCACCAGATCAAAGAAATGAAGAGGAAATAGGCAGCCTACCTGAAAAAGAATTCAGAATAATGATAGTAAAGATGATCCAAAATCCTGAAAATAGAATGAAGAAAATACAGGAAACATTTAACAAGGACCTAACAAACAACAATGAACACCACAATAAATGAAAGTAAAAATTCTCTGGAAGGAATCAATAGCAGAATAACAGAGGCAGAAGAAAGGATAAGTGACCTGGAAGATGAAATAGTGGCAATAACTACCACAGAGCAGAATAAAGAAAAAGGGTTGAAAAGAATTGAAAACTGTCTCAGAGACCACTGGGACAACATTAAATGCACCAACATTCGAATTATAGGGGTCTCAGAAGAAGAGAAAAAGAAAGGGTCTGAGAAAATATATGAAGAGATTACAGTTGGAAACTTCTCTAATATGGAAAAGGAAATAGTCAATCAAGTTCAGGAAGCGCAGAGTCCCATACAGGATAAATTGAAGGAGAAACATGCCAAGACACACATTATTCAAACCATCAAAAATTAAATACAAAGAAAAACTATTAAAAGCAGCAAGGGAAAAGCAACAAATAACATACAAGGGAATCCCCATAAGGTTAACAGCTGATCTTTCAGCAGAAACTCTGCAAGCCAGAAGGGAGTGGCAGGATATTTCAAGTGATGAAAGGGAAAAGCCTACAATCAATATTACTGTACCCAGCAAGGATCTTTCACAGAGATAATAATAAATGACTTAAAGATGGATGAAATGCACAGAAATGTGAAGTTCTTGGCTGGTGGTCTTACTTTTATCAGATAAACTGTAAATAACATCATTTGCTGAGCATAGAGAGGAAGATGGAGAAGAAAGAGAATTGCAGAACAGCTGAGAACCGATCACAGGCCCACATGGAAAGAAGGTCTGGTAGACAGCAAGAATTGCTAAGTAGCTGTCTACACAATTAAGTGGAGATGATCGATTGTTGATTGTCAGCAATACTCAGCAGCCTGATTGTTGGAGTCCATAACTCAGAGGGTGGAAATGACCCAGTGTAACTGCAAAGCAGGTATGATGAAATAATAAAGGTAAAAAATAAAGCAAGCAGCAAAGAGTGGACTATCAGGATCTGACATTGGTAAAAAGAAAAAAATATCTCAACGTAGTGGGAAACAATGAACATACTGAAGCTAAAAGTGTGGGAGAACTGTCACATGGAAGATTATTGTCAGAGACAGAAATCTGGAAATTTGACTTTTTCTTTCTGAAAATAACTCTTTCACTAGCCAGCAACACTACCTGAAATTCTACCCTGATATGTTTATTTTTAGGAGGCCTGTTAAAATAAAAATACAAGCATGAAATATGCCATATCGTTTCCTTGAGTTGTAAAAGAGGAAAAAATAATTAATATATGACCAGCATCCAATCTATTAATATAAATTGTAGTAAATTACTGGGGCACATCACCAGTATGTATTCTAAGCAAAAATATGGAGAGTAAATAACATTTAGAAGAAATGTAATCTATTATGCATAATAAAATAGGCAAACATTTCTTGGTCATTAGGAATAAACTGCAAGCACTCACATAAATGATCATAATTTGTATTACAATTATTCAGTCAAACCAAGATTTACACACTATTATCTAAAACCTATTAATGTCTCCTAGGATACCATGCTTGGCTTATTTTCCAGGATCCTCATACATTTGCATAGGTGCATACTCACACATACTCCCAGGTTTTAAATGTGGGAGTATAGGATTCTCTCTAAGTTACCTTCTAGTGGGTTAACGTTTTCTCAACCTCCCTGCTCCTTTCCTCAGTGGTCCAAGGCTAAGGTTTTTGGAGTTCTTACGGTAAGTGAAAGAGGATGAGAAAGAATTAGGAAAAAAGAAGAGTAGGCTCAGATAAGAGCAAGATTCAGATTCCGGAGCTACTATGGCCAGATTATTTGCCAAATTCTTAGTTGGGAAACTTCCTCCTTAACCATTGTCTCCTAAACCTTCCTGTTTTTCAAGGCATAAGTTTCTGCTAAGTCTATCTTTCTTTTTGGCACTTCATTTTATGTTTTAAGCGAAGTTAACAGAATCCAGTAGGCACACATCCTCCTACTTAGTTACGTACTCCCATTTTTCTCTGCATCTTCCTATTCTACTACCCTTAACACTTGCTTTAATGTCAAAAACACTACTAGACTACAGGCTCCATGAGGACAGGGTTTGTATCTGGTTGTCTCATTGCTACATCCCTAGTATTTGGTACAGATTTGGAAGGAAGTACACTCAATACACATTGAAGGAATGACTGAAGCAACGCATGAACAGTAACTACTCTACTGGGACACAGGGAAAGTCTCTCTACGTAAGGCAGATCTAAAAGTAAAGCCATGAGCTGGATCCCTCTCTTCCTCTGAAAGAAAACAACTCTTTAAACGCCTTTCATTGTAACTTCTTCTAATTCTATCACCAATCAATTTTTGTCATATCTTCTACTCATGTTTAAGTCCAATGAGGACAAATCACAACGTATAATGCTCTGTATGTATAAGTAAAACAGCAGTGTAAACTGAATAGATTTCCACACCACTAATTTTACAACTGTAAATATTTGATCAAAATATGCATAATTACCAAACCACATCATGACCCATTTCCTAATCTTGATAAATGGTGTGTTTCATACAAAGGAATTTTTTTAACAATTATCCATTGATTTCATTAGGGAAGAAAGAGGCTTTCACTTGTAATTCAAGTAATTCTCCAAGATGGTGAATTAACAGAAAGAAGTAATTTGCCTTTCAAAAGAAAATGATTTAATTTAGAATTAATAAGCAGGAAGTGTGGAGTCTGTTAACTTATGATTTATCACATGTTTTTGCAGGTCGTTCTGGGAAGAAATAGCAAATAATAACCTTTGATAATTATAATTTTCAGCATGCATTTATTTTGAAGTAGGGTTGTGTCCACAGAATTATTATCAGGTTGCCTCAAACTTACTTATGTACACTACCTTTTTGTCATAAGAACTATAAGAAGGAAACTATTATTCATTACCAATCACCCTAAGTCCACTTATGCAATAATCCGGGTTTTTAAAGAATAGGTACTTAACTGGGAAACTAAAGAATACAGTGTTCAGAAATCACAAGCTACCTTCTCTTGAAGCAAATAAAAGTTGCTCTCCAATACATCTTACCTGAAAATGTTTAGATGAAATGCACATTGTAACAAGAGAGAAGGGCACTAACATTTATTGAGGTCTCCCTCCTGTCCGGTGTTGTCGAAAGGCTGTTGAAACTACTCATTCCCATCATTACCCTGAAAATTAGATTTTTAAAAAAATCTTCATTTTCAAGTGAGGAAATCAAAGCTCAAAGAGTTCAAGTGGGGAGGGGGGAAAGAGTTCAAGTGTTTTGGGGGGATTGCTAAAATACGTGTAACCCTAAATCTCTTCTCACCTGCCCCTCAAGAGACTAATAAAAGACAGTCTGGTCCCAGAACATCTTTTTTTGTTTTGTTTTGTGGTACGCGGGCCTCTCACTGTTGTGGCCTCTCCGGATGCGGAGCACAGGCTCCGGACTCCCAGGCTCAGTGGCCATGGCTCACAGGCCCAGCCGCTCCGCGGCATGTGGGATCTTCCCGGACTGGGGCACGAATTCGTGTCCCCTGCATCGGCAGGCGGACTTTCAACCACTGCGCCACCAGGGAAGCCCCCCAGAACATCTTGATAAATTGTTTTTGAGATCCACCTAAGCACAGGCTCCAGCTTGCACTCCACAGAACACTCCAGCTCACCTGCTCTCACCCAAAGCTCAAAAGTCAGGCCTGCCTGTCTGCCCAGGAAATTAAGGTTATTCTTGCATCCTCATCAGTGTGTCCTCATGGTCAGGCCCTGAAAACTAAGGCTCCAAATGTCCAAAACCGTATAGCCATGTGTATGTATTTAGATTGCTTACAGGATACTTTCATCCCAGAGCAATGAAGAAATTCAAGTCTTGTCCTTGTGTTTCAAGAAAATCTACATCTTGGAATCTCTGATTTACCCTCATTGTTTTATGGCATTCCAACCCGAGCAGAATCTTCCAGGAAAAACCATAGTCTCTCTCTGCCTGGGGGAGAGGAGGGGTCAGATTTCTGGTGATAGAGATTAGAGGAAGAGGGGAAATGGGTGGATTTGGGAAGGGGGAACGAGAAGAAACGGGATCTGAGAAGGGAGAATAGAAACACACGAGCAGAAAGTTGAGTGAAATTCCAAAAACCAGTGGCACCTAACAAAGCGCGCGGCTCTCGGTGTCCACAGTCCTCAGCAGGCTGCACCCACACATGCTCTAGCCCTAGCTGAAAAATCTCCGGGGATCGTGCCTTTGCTTTACGGGTGAATGGTTAAACTGGTTTAGAAAAGAATAGTCCACAGTAAATGTCTGAAAGCAGGGACCTCAGCAAACTATCTTGAAGTTAAAAGACGGAAAACAATCTTGTAATGATTTTACGTATGAGAAAGTGCAGCCCTTCCTTCAGTGTATCAATTCGCCGAGTAGCGAATGAATGAAACCCAAAGGGCGGGGGTGGAGGAAAGGAGGGCAATCTTATTCCAAGAAGGGGCTCGTCAGTTCCGCACAACGTCACGGAAGTAGGGCACTATAACAAACTATAAAGCTCGCAGCAGCCCCCGATCCTCAGCGCTCCAGCCGGTGCCCGGGAACTCGCGCAGGGGCGACCCCGGAGTTCTCCGCGGGCGACAGCCCTTAGCATCTCTTTTTCCAACTGTCTCATCCTGCCTGCCTGCTAGGTTCGCAGACTCCTCGGGGAAAGTGCCTTCCTTCTCCCCATCACCTGCAGGTTCAAAGCATCCCTTAACCAGAAAGGGCTGTGAGTACCTTTCTACCCCGCTTTCGGGCGGGGCTGAGGTCCACTGAGCAGCAAAGCTACCGGGAAGCAGAGAAGAACTTCGAGGGAGACTGCCCGGGCGGGCAGTGGTTGAGCGAGGGGAACCGGGTTGCCGACCCATCGCTATGGCCTCTCTCCCCGTAGCCGCGAACTGGACGGACGGGGGAACAGCGGGTGCGGACGCCGGGAACCCGAGTGCCGCGCTCGAGGCTGGGGCAGCGGCGGGAGAGGCTGACCCCGAGTGGCTGCAACTGCTAGCCCAAGCCGGCAATCTTTCCGCTTCCTCTTCCACGCTGGGACTGGCCGCGGCCTCCGCGGCGCCTTCGCAGTTCCGGGCCAACCTCACCAACCAGTTCGTGCAGCCGTCTTGGCGCATTGCGCTCTGGTCCCTAGCGTACGGCGTGGTGGTGGCCGTGGCGGTCTTCGGGAATCTCATCGTCATCTGGATCATCCTGGCCCACAAGCGCATGCGGACCGTCACCAACTACTTCCTCGTGAACTTGGCTTTCTCCGACGCCTCCATGGCCGCCTTCAACACATTGGTCAACTTCATCTATGCGCTTCACAGCGAGTGGTACTTCGGCGCCAACTACTGTCGCTTCCAGAACTTCTTTCCTATTACAGCGGTGTTCGCCAGCATCTACTCTATGACGGCCATTGCAGTGGACAGGTGAGAAGACTGGGAGGGAGGAAGAGGGGGAGGGAGAGAGGAGCTGGGCGGTGGGATAAGGTTACAAAGGAAATGGTGACAAAATGGGTTTGATAAAAGGAAAGGGACCAGTTAAAAGTTCTTGAAGAAAGGAGGTCACTAACCCATTTGTAGTCTTCTAATGGCTGAACTGGTTTCTGCTTCTACGGCCTCCCCACTCCCACCCTAATCCCCCTGATCCCCATTAAGGGCATCTAGAAGGACTGAAGAAGGTGAATGAGAGAGATGGGGAAAATCTGTCATTCCAAGTAGGACAAACTCAGTTAGAAACGCTTAGTACTCGCACATTTTCTTAGATGGCTTCAAGCAATTGCCACAAAAATTATGTTATCTGTAAAATGTACTTTTTGGCTTTCCTTCTGTCAGTCGTTATTCTGTCAGAGAAATGAATGATAAGTTACCCTTCTCCTCCCTCTGGTTTGTTGGTCCATCCCCTTCCCCATCCTTGCCCCAAGGCCAGCACTGGTTCGATCTCCCAGTTATGGAGGATCCATCAGAGGCAATAAGCTCTCTCCAAATGATTGCCGTCAGCTAGCAGTTTCCACAGTGTTTCAGGTAGATTTCACTTTCAGTAATCTGTGAAGGCCATGAGATGGGTAAACCCTGTGTCTGGAAGATGGCATCCAAATCATTCAGATGATGGGCAACAAAAAGCCCAAAGAATAAGTGGTTAAGAAATGAGGCACACCGGGCTTCCCTGCCGATGTAGGGGACACGGGTTCGTGCCCCAGTCCGGGAAGATCCTGCATGCCACGGAGCGGCTGGGCCCGTGAGCCATGGCCGCTGAGCCTGCGCGTCCGGAACCTGTGCTCCGCAACAGGAGAGGCCACAACAGTGAGAGGCCCGCGTACCGCAAAAAAAAAAAAAAAGAAAAGAAATGAGGCACACCGCTTATAACTGTTGAAGATAATCTTTTAGAATGTACCCCCATCTACAGTGGGGATTCTGAGATTCTCAAGCAATTTTAAGAAGCTGGAGAGACCTCCAACAGTTGTCCTCAGGTTCCAGTTTATGAAATTTCTGTGTGTTTTTTTTCTTTCTCATATTGAACATTATGGACTATGCATACTGTGTTAACACAATGGTAAACCTCTACCTGTTACTGATAGTTACATTTTAATTCAATGTTATGCTAAAAAAAGAAACACACCAGTTGATTTTAGTCTTCATTTTATGATTGGCAGCTTGCAAGGGGGATGCATGGAGGCCGGCGGAGGGGATTGAAGTCACTTTAACTTCAAGTAACTATGTCCTCATCTGTGAAAATTAAAAAAACACTTTTTTTCTATATTAAACTTGTTCAAAGTAAAATGAGGCTTAATATTAATTCTTACTACATTAAGCCACCATTATGAGAATAAGAAAAAACTACTTTTTTTTTCCGTAAGTCCATCCTCTGTGTTTACTATTTTGAAATAGTGATCATAGAGGTCTTGATGACATAAAGCTTTAGAAACAATTTTCAAATGCCACGCCCAGGGGGTTAAATTGAAGGAGCAGTGGTTAGTTGCCACTAACTAGGATAAGTAAGCATAAAACCACATTTTAAAAGCCTCTGAGGGCTTCCCTGGGGGCGCAGTGGTTGCGAGTCCGCCTGCCAATGCAGGGGATACGAGTTTGTGCCCCGGTCCGGGAAGATCCCACATGCCGCGGAGCGGCTAGACCCGTGAGCCATGGCCGCTGAGCCTACGCGTCCGGAGCCTGTGCTCCGCAACAGGAGAGGTCACAACAGTGAGAGGCCCGCCTATCGGGGAAAAAAAAAAAAAAAAAGAAAAGCCTCTGAAACTGCCAATCTTCCTTTCCCCTTTATCTCTGATTTTCCACAAGTATCTCACCCCTTCATTTTTGTAGGGACAGAGGTGAGTACAAAAAGCAATAAAATTAGCCCCAAGTTGGAGAACAAGTGAAATTGCCTCTAATCTTGCTCTACTTTATATATAACACATCTTACATATATATTACCTATGTTTTAATTAAGAATGCAGGTGTTAGAAAATTAATAGAACAGTTTATAATAGAAATATTATCTTTTTAAAAATGTATGGCATATCCCACTTGACATACAGGGATATTAGAAAATAGAAAATATTTTCTTCCATTTTCTAAGCACATTTTTGAAGTTAAGTTAGAAACTCTAAGAAGGTTTATTAACATATGGTAAGGGACAATTTCGGGGCATAGGGTCCAGTATTGATTAAAATATTTAAAGAATTTTTTAAGTGACAGTCACTGTTTTTTACCTGGAAACCTTAAGGAAGTAATTTAATATGTTTTATTTAATAATTCAAAAGCATTAACAAACACAGCAAAAAATACTTTATATTCTTCAAACCCAGGGACACCTGACATAAATAATTAGTAAAATAAATATTTAATCTAACTGAAGTAAGTTATATTTTTAGCCAAATAGATAAAAAGTTATCTTATATGCTATACTTTAAAAAATTTGCTTCTCATAAAGCTGTTATGCAAAGTATTCATAGAACCTCTATTTCTTTTGAAGCTTATTATGGACAGATAAAAATATATAGTCATAAAAAATCATAAGGCCTGAATGTGGTAACAAATTATCTAAATGTATTGTGGTAAATTTTACCATTGCTTTAAATATTATGGTTATAAATACTTCGGTAAATTTTTTTTAAAAAACATCTTTATCAGTCTTTAATTCTAGTGCCTGAGCCAATCTCCTCATTCCTCTCTACTTTAGGGAGAGCCACTGCCCATGCAGTTATATTCTTTATTACAATAAGACTTGACTCATTATTTAGCCCAGATGATAAACTGCATGAGCTTAGCCCAAGATAAACTGGTTTACATTTGCATTCTTTGCAAAATAGTAACTACAACTATGCTTTGGAAAAGATTACTTTTAGAAAAATTTTTATGAATCTTTAGCTCCTTTTACAATTTGTAGTTCTTATTCAAGGATTTTAAAATACCCCATTTGCAGTCACTAAAATTACTGCTGTAGTGTGCTATGAAAGTTCGATTAAAACTATCAAACAAATTCAAATTCAAGTGAAAATTCTTATAAAATTAATCCTGAGTACATAATGAAAGCAATAAATGTGTATTAATTGAATGAATGAAACATAAAATTATCACAAAGTAAGGTGAAATCAGAAGTGTCTCTTAGATAACTAGCAGAACTCCAGTTGATATCAATGTTACATTAACAACACTGGGAGAAAAAGGAGTTTATATCATATTTAACAGACACAGTATAAAAAATGCTGAATATATAACATATTCTTACACACTAATAAAAATATATATCTCTAATATAAAAAGAACAAAAGTAACAAACAATTCACAAAAGAAGAAATAAAAGTGTCTGACAAACATTAAATTATGGATTGCTTATATTCTGTATCTCCATTTTTCACCTGTTATTTGCTTCTCAAGACATTCAAATCTGAACTCTTTTCCCAACACTCTACCCAAAGAGCCTTATTGAGAAATCCAGTGAGCATTTTAATCCTAGACTTCCTTGACCTTTTAGTAATATTCCTCACAGGTGGCTATTGCGTCTTGGCTTCCAACTGTCCTGATCGCCTCCTACCCCCTCAGCCTCTCTTCCATGGCATTATTAATTCTCAATAATTAGAATTATTTCTAATTCTCTGCCTCTATGTAGTAATTAAATGCATAGGTTCCACAATACCAAATCCTGGACCTGATTTTGTCCTTACTTTATTCTCTATTTCTAAGTGATCTCATTCAAACCCACAGCTTCATTTTTCACTTTTGAATGAACAGTTTCCATTTTTTCTATTATCTAATTGGTTTTCTTTTGAATTATAGAAGACACATAACAATCCATACAATAAAGTAGACAAATATAAATGAATGAAAAATTAAAACTGGAAAAAAATAGAAAGGGAGAAAATAGAAACAAGATGGGAGTGAAGTTATAACATGGACATTCAGGTCAAAGAGTCCCAATCATTTATGAAAGTTAAGCTTCAAATATGTCTCTGAGCCTCTTAGTGAACAAACAAAAAAGGAAATAAAATCAGTAAATTTGTTTACACTGTCCGTATAAACAATATATACACATTCCTTAAGGGCTTAGGAATTTCTGATATTTGAGTTTCAAGAAATTCTTTCTATGGGCAATTAAGAGGACAGTGTCCTCAACCACAGTGTCATAAATGCAAAAGAAGATTTCCCATAGGTGTTTGCTTAGCATTCCTCTGAGTAGGCCAAAGACATATGCCAAAGCAGAACTCAGTGAATATTCTCAGGGTAAAACCTCTATCTGAGCACAGTTTCCAGATGGTCTGGTTTGTTGCACTGAAAAAACTACAAAAAAGGATATAATGTATTTCCTCCAAAAGCATTTTTTTCCACCTGAACTTTGGATATAGCTTGAGAATCAGATAATTCAAAGTTGTAACATATGGCAAAAGCTCTACAAATCATTCTCATTCCAGTCCCCAGTCCCTGATCCTGATCCATCCTCTATACCAGTCTCTTATTGAAACTTATTTTCCCCTCATGCATTATAAGGATCATACATGCACAGTGAAAACAATTAAAAATAGAAATACTAGAAAGTTAAATTTACCTTTAATTGTCCTACACCCCAAATATAGCCTATCTATGATCTTCATGTTCACATTTCAACTCTCCCTTCATTTTTTGTGATATGTATATCTCACATATTACATTATGTACATGCATAAATAAAGATATATTTTTTAATTACTAAAATAGTACCACATTATCATGTCATTTTAAATTTACCATACAGGGTTATTAAAATTTATTGAACAAATTATAAAACTTGGACATTATATGTTATGAAGATATAGATGTTTATCTTACTCTATAACATTTTTACTTTAATTGTTTAAATTACAGTAGGTACATATAAGATAGAAATAATACATACATATGTTTTAAAACTCAAAAAGTAAATGGATCACCAGCTTAAAATCCTCTAAACCGTCTTTGAGCTCTGCTCGTGTACCTGACGTTTCCACTTGGGGTCTGAAAAGCTCCTCAAACTCCTCCAAACCCATTATCTTACCTCCAAACCTCTTCCTCTTCCAGTGTTCCCCATTTCAATAAACAGTACAAGCATCCATTCAGTTGTTCAAATAGCTCCCAATCTATTACCTTCTTTCTGACTCTACCCCCACTTCCATAGTCCAAGCTACTATCATATCTTTCTTGGACTACTAAAAACACCTCTTAATTGGTCTCCCCACATCTAATCTTAATCCACCTTAGTATATATAAGAAGATGTTTCTGCACTCCTACTTAATGCTACAATGTTTTCCCATTGCTGTTATGAGAAGAAGAATATTCTTAATCCAGATAATAATACCTTGGATAGCCTGGTTCCTTGACCTGTCCAACTTCAATTCATACTATACCTCAACTTCCTAATCTTTGTTCTAGCCACTCTGATCCTCTTTCAAGTGCCTAAATGTATGATGCTATCTTTTTGCCATAAAGCCTTTAAACACAATTTTCCTTCTGTCTCAAATTCCCTTCTGCCCATTCCTCATTAGTTGAACATACTCCTCATTTAGATAACAACTTGAATCTCATTTCACAGGGAAACGTTCCATAAGCCTCTCAATTTAAATTAAATGTCACTTTGTAGATTCTCTTAGCACATGTTAGACATAGCATTTTTATATATTAAATTAAGAATACTTGATTAATAATTTCCTCTAATAAACTTACAAACATCATAAAGACAAGTTCCCTCTGTTCTTAGTCTTTACTGTATCCTTATGCCTATCATACTGTTTTGCACATGGTGAGCACACAATCCAGATTCCTGAATAAAAGAATCATAAAAGTAATCATATAAAAATTAAAGTGATGAGATATAACTTTTTTCCATTAAAATCGGCAGAGATTGCTAAGTTGTAGTAAACATGGCATTTTAACACATGATTTTAGATTGAACCATATGTAATTGTCAGTTTTTAATAGTTTAAAATGTCAATTAACATTTCATATGGTTTAATCTAACAGTTGGGTATATATTGTCAAAAATCTTTCAGGGTGCAATTTTCCAACATGTTCAAAGATATTTTTCAAATCAAAATTCAAAGAACTGAAAACAACTAAAAAGCTCAACAAAAAGAAATGAATGATGAGGCATCTAAAAATGAAATTCTATGTAGAAATTTTAAAATTACATTTGAATATAACATCAGTTCTCTCAAGTCTCTAGGCACATGTATATAAATGTGCTAACATTAACATGCATATCCAAACATTTTTAATCCTTTTATAACCTTTGCTTATAAACCATTTCTTTCTAGTCTCCAATTATTTCAAAGAATCCCTAGGAAAGTCTGATGAGAGTTCATCAGTAGTCCTCCTTAGCACTTCCCTTCTCCTCACCATACCCTGGCCAGAGAGAGAGAAAGAAAGAAACAGCAATGTCAGCACTTTGGTACAGAACATAATAGTGTCTCTGGAAGAAGCCATGCCTTTCTCCAGTTGTTTTGGGCATATTGCATCCAAATCTGCAGAAGTCATAAATTACAAACTGCCCTCTGCCTGAAGTTTTTGTGATGTCTATTTGTGTTCCAAATAGAATTTGGAGGAATTATCTTGTCCCTAGTCTTTGCTCCATTAACAAATTCTTAAAGACCAGTGTTCCTTCATCTTCTACTTGCAACTCTCTCTCCCTGGGGCTCAGCTCTAAACCACATGTCCAGGATGAGGAATTGTTTCCCTACTTCCCTATGCCTCATTGCTTTGAGAATACACCATTCTTACTGAGGCTTGCTCACTGGTATGTTGGATAAATGGTGCAAAATATACAACTGGGGTTTGAAGCCCCACCACTTCATTAGACACAGAATCTGAATCCCACTTTAGACTCAGCAGGATCTCTAACACACGATGAATTTTTAGACTATGGATTTAACAGTCTGATATAATTCTATATGTGCAATAAGGTAGATATAGATTTGATTTTCTCTGAATGCTGAGATTTTGGGTAATTTTGTTTTCCTTTATACTTTTCCTTTTCTAATTATCTACAACAAAATGTACTTCTTTTACATGAAACAAAATACATTGCTAATTAATTAAAGTTCTGAAGATGGATGGTGGTGATGGTTGCACAATAATGTGAATGTACCACTGAACTGTACACTTAAAAATAGTTACAATGGTAAATTTTATGTTTGGTATATTTTATCACTATAAAAATTTTTAAATATTAATTAAATAAATAAATACTGTTTAAGGACCTAATAATGACTCTGAGATACACGCTAAAGAGTTTAGACTCAAGGAGAGAACAACTTGATTAAACTTTGTATAGATTTTTAGTGATAGATGTTTTATGGAAATATTTTAAACACACTTTCTAGGCTAATTTAGAAATCATGAAGACATCTGTGGCAAAAGAGTACCTTCACATTACAATGGATTATTTTGTAAACTGTGAAATCTTTTCCCCAGGAATTATGTAAAGATATCACACCTATGTGGAGTAATTTAGAAGACTGCCTAAAGATACAGGGATAAATTAGCTCAGTATTTCTATTATTTAGTCTGGTATATGACAAAAGTTTTTAAATATTTGCTTAAGAAGTCCCCCATTTTGAGTTTGTATTATTATCTATGACTTTTTTTACCTTCAAATCTGCCCAAGTATCAAGGTTATTTAAATTTTTCTTTTACGCATACCTGTAAGTAAGGAAAATGTGTATCTGATTTTATCACTAAGCAACAAAGGGCTCATTTGTGCTCTGGAGCTGATTTATACTTGCTAGAGGGAATCAATTGTGCACATTTCTTCTCAACTCTGCATTTAGTGATGTTACTTTGGTAGCTTAAAATCATGGTAGGAGTATTTACACCACAGAAATTTGCAAATGCTAGAAGTCATGAGTTTTGTTTTGTTTCTGTGGTTTTTTTTTCCTTAGAGTGCTTGTGGTTAAACATTTACCAGCACACAAATCACTACATTTGTAGTCATTCACTCAATAGCTATTTCTTAAGTACCTTCTAAGTATTAACATTGTATAGATACGGGGCACACTGGAATAAACAAGACAAACATGTCCCATATCCTAATGAAACTGTAATTAATATCTTCACTTGAATCCCTCAGTTGTGGTCCACCAGAGTCCTAAATCCAATAATCTATTGAACTTCAACATCTGAAAGTTTAATAAGCATCTCAGAATTTACATGCTCCAAACTAAGTTCCTGATTTTCCTCTGAAACTTACTCCTCCTACAATTTTCTGAGGTCAAAAATCTGAACCCTAGGTCAGAACTCTTGGAAGTACTCTCACTCATCTCTTCTTTCATACTCTATGTCCAATCAATCAGAAAATCTAATCACTTTTACTTTCAAAATATATGTAGAATCTAATCACTCCTTAAGATGTCTATCGTTGCCTCCCTAGTCCAAGTCAATATCATTTCTCACCTAACTGGTTTCCCTACCCCTGCTTTCGTTCCGCTTGGGTTTGTTCTCAATGCAACAATCAGAGAGATCCTGTAATGTGTCAGATAATATATCCCCTCTACAAATCCTCCAATGGCACCTCAGTTCTCTCAGGGTAGAAATCAAAGTTCCTACAACAGTCTATAAGAATTTATAGTAACTGGTTCTTTGTTACTCTCCAATCTTATCTCCTACTACTTACACTCCACTGCTCTGCTCCACCATCACTGCATTCCTCTGTTACATCAATATACTAAGCGTGTTTCCACCTCAGGATCTTACACTCTGTGTGAAACACTCTTACTCCAGACATATTGCTCATTACCTGTACTACTTCTGAACCCTGACTACTCTATTTGAAATTGCTTTAAATTTTTCTTTACCACATGTATCACCTTCTAATATACTATATAGTTAGCTCATCTGCAATGTTTATTGTTGTTTGTATGTCCTGCCCTACTGGATTCTAAGTTCCATGAGGACAAGGCTAGACCTGTGTCTCAACTGAGTAAATGAAGAATAGATAGAGTCTATGGTAACTGGGAACACATAGCAGGGGAAAGCACATTTATAGTGTTAGAGCAGTAAAACACAGAAATGTAGAAGCATTTTTTAAGTTCCTTATTTTATAGAAGTATAGAAAATATCTCCTAATAAATTGGCTATGAGTAGTAACTATTTAAATAAAAACATTTAAAATATTCTATACAACCTAACGTGATTATCATACTAAACTGTATCATCTATAAAGAAAATGATTAGGAGATTTTCAAATGAGCATAGGAAACAATTTTGAAGAAATTAAAAACTCACAAATTGAGTGTTTATGTTGAATAAGTACTATTAATCACAATTCAGAATTCTTAGATGAATAAACTTACTGAATTTAAAAGACGTCACAGTGCCATATGTATTGATTTTTATACCTTCAAATTAAATAAATATATGAAGGCCGTTTTCCCCATTAAGTTAACTACGTGGTATAAAATAAATTCAAAACTCTTAAACTTACATCATGTTTTCATTAACTTAAAATGTTTTACTCCTAAAATAAAAATATTTTCAGTATCTCTTCAACAAAGATTTACATAAGCTAAATTTCATGTTGAAGGCTGTGGTATTTCACAAACAAACTAGTGTAATAATATTTTTTAAATAATAGATTACAATGCTTTCCTATGTAAGAAATTACTGACAATCTCCATTGACCAGTCACAAAACCATTGATGAGACTATCTTTAATGAACAAGAATGAAACTGAATAAGGTCTCCTTAGAAACATATAAAAGGACACCATTTTAAAGTTTTAGCAGCTCAAAAATAGAACACATATGCCAAAGAACACACACACACATAACCAATTCTATGCATGCACAATTCAATACACGCAATCCTTGCTTTGCACAAATTTCAGTTACCAAGATTATTTATTTATATAACACCAGTCCCCTCAACAGCATGGCTCAAGTTTTTCTTACCATGTCACATTAACTGTGAGTACTTGCATAATGTAAAAAATTATCTGCTAGCTCTTAAGCTCTCACGAATCACTCCACAAATAACAGATGTACTTCATAATCAGTGACCAATCATATTCCTATTTTTCAAAATCTGTTACTGATTGGTCACTGATTATCTTAGTCAGTTCATGCACAGACAGCAAAGCACATAGTTGCATTGCCTCATTGTCTTTCAATGATAAACTCAAATGACACCTTAGAAAAATGGCTAATCAAGAGAAGGACTTGCAAACAAAGAGGAAGAAATAAAAAGTGATAACACTGAAAGTGAAATTCAAATCCAGTATAGGTGAAGATGAAGAATAGCTGAATAAGAGAATGTTGACAGTCACTTTACAAGAGACTCTAAATATCCAGCCAGAGGAAATTAGTGAAGGTGAATTTATCAACATGAATGAGGAAAATGATAGTGACAAATGATGAAGATGTCCCAGAGGAAGAGAACTGGCAAAAATCTTCATATAAAAAAAAAAAAAACTCTCAGATACTTCACCACTTTCAAAGTTCAAGGATAAAATGTTGGAAGCTGATTCAAACTTACAAAGGAGTACAACACTCTTCCAAGGTATAGAAAACATGTTGGCTCTGTATATGTTATATGAAAGAATAAAGTAAACACTATTCAAACTACTCATGATACCTTTATATTTTTTTCTAAGACTTTATTTTTAGAGCAATTTTTGGTTAACAGCAAAATTGAGGGAAGGTACAGAGATTTCCTATATATCCTCTGCCCCCCACACTTGCATAGCCTCCCTGTTATCAACATCTCCCACCAGAGTGGTACATTTTTTTAGCACTGATGAACCTAACTGACTCATCATAATTACCCAAAGTCCATAGTTTACATTAGGCTTCACTCTTGTACATTCGATGCATTTAGGCAAATGTGTAATGACATGTAACCATCATTATTGTCTCCTCCAGAGTATTTTCACTCCCCTGAAAATTCTCTGTGCTTTGCCTATTCAACTCTATTCCCTTGAACCCCTAGCAAATACTGATCTTTTTATTGTGTCCATAGTTTTGTCTTTTCCATAATCACATAGTTAGAATCAAACAGTATGTAGCCTTTTCAGATTGACTTCTTTCACTTAGTAATATGGATTTAAGATTTGTTGATGTTTTTTCATGGCTTGATACTAGATTTCTTTTTAGCAGTGAATAATATTTCATCATCTGATGTATTGGGTTGGCCAAAAGGTTCGTTTGGTTAATGAATACGTTGTTCAATGAAGTTACTCGTGAAAATGAAAAATGTGTCTTTTATTTTTACTTTAAACCGAACGAACTTTTTGGCCAAACCAATACCATAGTTTATTTACTCATTCATCTAATGAAGGACATCCTGGTTGCTTTCAAGTTTTTGGTAATTATGAATGAAGCTGCAGTAAACATCCATGTGCAGGGTTTTGTTTGATTTTTGTTGTTGTTTTGGTTTTTTGTGGGTTTTTGTTTTGTTTATTTTGTTTTGTTTTGCTTTGTGGACATGAATCTTCAACTTTATTTGGTAAATACCAAGGAGCACAACTGCTGCTGGATCATATGGTAATAGTATGTTTAGTTTTTTAAGAAGCAGCCAAACTGTCTTCCAAAGTGGCTGAACCATTTTGCATTCCCACTAGCAATGTATGAGAGTTTCTGTTGCTTCACATCCTTTCCAGCATCTGGTGTTATGGAGTTTCACCATTCTATAGGTGTGTAGTGGTATCTCATTGTTGTTTTAATTTGCATTTACCTGGTGATGTATGATGTGGAGCATCTTTTTGTATGCTTATTTACTATCTGCATATCTTCTTTGGTGAGGTGTCTGTTAAGGTTATTGGAACCTTTTGGGAACCTTATGCACATATTAAATCTTTTGTACTTGTCCCACAGTCCTTGGATATTCTCTTCTGTTTTTTCAGTCTTTGTTTTCTTTCCTTTTCAGTTTTTATGGATTCTACTTATATATACTCTAGCTCAGAGGCTCTTTCTTCAGCCATGCTCAGTCTACTAATAAACCCATCAAAGGCATTCTTCATTTCTGTTGCAGTGTTTTTCAACTCTAGCACTTCTTTTGGTTCTTTCTTTCTTAGGATTTCCATCTCTCTGCTTACATCGCCCAGCTATTCTTACATGCGGTCTGCTTTATCAGTTAGAGCCCTTATGATATTAATCCAGTTGTTTTAAATTCCCAGTATGATAATTCCAACATCCCTTCTATGCCTGGTTCTCATGCTTGCTTCATCTCTTCAGGTTTTGTTTTTTGTTTTGGGGGTTTTTTTGTCTTTTGATAGCTGGACATGATGTTCTGGATAAAAGGAACTGCTCTAAATAGACTGTTAGTAATGTGGTGGTGAGGTACGGAGGAAGGGGAAGCATTCTAGAGTCCTATAATTAGGTCTCAGTCATTTAGTGAGCCTATGTCTCTCTGTTCTGTGAACTTCACAAGTGTTTCTCGTTTTTTTCCCTCCCTTTATTTTTTTTTTAATTTTTATTGGAGTATAGTTGATTTACAATGTTGTGTTAGTTTCTGCTGTACAGCAAAGTGAATCAGTTATACATATACATATATCCACTCTTTTTTAGATTCTTTTTCTATATAGGTCATTACAGAGTATTGAGTAGAGTTCCCTGTGCTATACAGTAGGTCCTTATTAGTTATCTGTTTTACATATAGTATAGTGTATGTAATCAATCCCAATCTCCCAATTTATCCCTCCCCTGCTCTTTCCCCCCTGATAACCATAAGTTTGTTTTTTACTTCTTCTTAACAAGGACTTCCCTCAGAGGAAACTAGTTGGCCAGAGTTTAATCTGCTGGGGTATTATCGGAGTCTAACTGTCCTGAGGGGAGGATACACTCCAGTCCAGCTGCATCAGCCTTCCACTTGGGAGAAGGGAAATAGCCAACTCTAACCTACCCTAGACATCTGTGCCATCTAAATGGAGAGAAACATCTGTGTTAAGAAGAATAGTCTCTGATGTGTTTAAAAAGTCCTTTTCCCCTTCATCCTGCTAGAAGCATGAGGGGGTGTTTCTCTGATATA
The DNA here is from genome assembly GCF_003031525.2 of Neophocaena asiaeorientalis asiaeorientalis. Classification (NCBI taxonomy): domain Eukaryota; kingdom Metazoa; phylum Chordata; class Mammalia; order Artiodactyla; family Phocoenidae; genus Neophocaena; species Neophocaena asiaeorientalis. The sequence continues at coordinate 13,377,011 of NW_020172818.1, read as the reverse complement.
TACAGTGGGATCATGGTCCAGTTCCTGGAAGTAACCCACAGTATTGTGAGGGGCCTCTGCTATATTTCCAAAATGTGTATTTAATAATCTAAGGGGAAAATGTAACATTCTATAAAGCAGGACAAAATTATTCTACCACAATCTTACTTTGTAGAAAGATCTAAATGTTCATATGCTTCCTCATTACTCTTTTATTCTGTTATTAATTTACTTGTCAAAACCTGGACAATCGTTCTGCCTTTGCTGTAACCTGTTCCATACAACTCATCCTGAGTTTCATTACCTTTGCGTAGTAATTTCCATTCATCTTCTATTTGGATATGTTTAATTTGTTAATTTTTCCATTTGCTAATTTTTAGCAGAGAACATTCTAAAGGGTTCATTCAGTAAAAACAAAAAAAAAATGAAAAACTACAAGCAACATATACGTTTCAAAAAAAAAGGAAAGCATTGTTGACATAATGAATGATCCTTTATAATTACATCACATCTGTTATGTTCAAATCTTTTTTTATCTTTACTAGTTGTTGTTGTTGGTGGTGTTTTTTCTTCTTCTATCAGTTATTGAGAAAAGTGTGATAGTCCAACTATGACTGGGAATGGGAATGTATCTCTCATTTTAGTTTTGTCCATTTTGCTTTGTATATCTTTTTTTTTTTTTTTGCTTTGTATATCTTGAAGCAATATTTATACAAATCTAGGACTGTTATGCCTTCCTATGAATTTATCCCTTTTGTCATTATGAAATGTCCCTCTTTGCATTTAGTAACACCTCATGCCTTAAAGCCTAATTTTTGTGATGGTTACAATAGTTGTTTTTCTCTTTCTGACTTACTTCCCTCTATATGACAGTCTCTAGACAATCTTTTCTTTGGTTAGTGTTTACATGGTAACCCCTTTCACACAAACATTTTAACACCAAGAATGTCTAATATGATTAGAAGTCACAAATTTGATCCCGTGATGTGTGGAAATGTAAATTTTAATTACATAATTTTATTTAATTTTTAAATTAACTGTACTAAAATTGACTTTAATTGATGTACAGATTTAGGATTTTTAATGCATGAATCTATTCATGCAACAGTCACCACCATCAGGACACAAAACAATTTCATTACTACAAACAAACTCCCTCATGCTATACCTTTGTATTCATACCCTCTCTCTGCCCTAAAACCTGGGAAGCACTGATTTATCTTTCTCCACTGTAGTCTGGTTTTTTGGGGAAAATATCATATTAATATAATCATACAATATGTGAACTTTGAGACTGGCTATTTTCACTCACCATAACATCTCTGAGATCTAAGTTGTTGAGTGTATCAAAAGTTTGCTCGTTTTTTATTGCTGAGGGTATTCTTTGTATGGAGGCACCAAAGTTTATTTGTTCATCCACCCTGTGCAGGGTATTTAGGTTGTTTCTAGTTTTGAACAATTATGATCTATTCATAGATCATAAACATCCATTAAAGATTTTTGTGTGAAAACAAGTTTTCATTTCTCTAGAGTAAATAAGTAGAAGTGGGATTACTGGGTCATTTGGTAAATGTATATTTAACTTTATAAGAAATTGTGGAACTGCTTTCCACAGTGGCTATAACATGTTGTATTCATACCAACAGTGTATGAATGTTCTACTTGTTCCAGATCTTCATCAGCAATTGGTATTGTCAGTATTTTTGTTTTAATTTTAGCCATTTTAATGTGTATCTTGATGTGCTTTTAATTCACCTTTCATTAATGGATATTTATATTAGACAAGTTTCATGTGCTTATTTGTCATTAATGCATCTTCTCTGATGAAGTGCCTATTCAAGCCATTTGCCCATTTTTAAATTGGATTGTTTGTTTTATTACTATTAAGATTTTATTTTTAACAGCTTTATTGAGTTATAATTTACATACCATAAAATATACTCATTTTAGGTATATGATTTAATGATTTTTAGTAAGTTTTCAGTTATGTAACCATCAACACAATTTAATTTTAGAATATTTCCATTACCTCAAAAAGAAACCTCACTTCCAATTTTGTAGTCACTCCCCATTCTACGCGCAGCCCTAGACAACCACTAAGCTATTTTCTCCTGCTACAGATGTGACTTTTCTGGAATTTGATATAAATGGAATCATTTTATATCACATATAGTCTTTTGCATAGACTTCAAATTGTTTTCTCTGTTTTTAATTGGGTTATATGTCTTCTTATTAAATAGTGAGAGTTATTGTGTATTTTGAACACAATTCCTTTACTGGACATATTATTTGCAAATATTTCCTCCTTGTCTGTGGTTTGTCACTTTATTTTCTTCCTTGCATATTTAAAAAGCAAAAGGTTTTAATTTTCATGAAATACAGCATATCATTTTTCTCTTTTATTGTTTGTGCTTTTGTAGTCAGTTCTAAAAAATCATTAGTTATCCCAAGGTTGTGAAAATTCATTTTTACGTTTTTTTTTTCTGATAGTTTTATGGTTTTAGATCTCACATTTATATGTGATACATTTGGAAATTATTTTTATGTGTGGTGTGACATAACCGTATAATTTATCTTTTTGCATGTGGATATCTAATCGTCCTAGCACTGTTTGTTGAAAAAATACAATTTACCCCCATTAAATTGCCTTGGCACAGTTGTCAAAAATCAATTGAACATAAACGTAAGTGTTTATTTCCAGACTCTTGATATTTTTGCTTCACTGATCTACATGTCTATTTTTATGCCAGTACTACACTGTCTCGATTACTGTAGCCCTGTAATAAATTTTGAAATATGGAAAGTATAAGTCCTTCAAATTTGTTTTTATTATTCAAAATTTTTGACTATTCTAGAAGGTCTGTACTTCCAAATTATTTTTAAGATCAGTTTTTTAAATTCTGGAATTAGAATAGGAAGTTTTATAAGGGTTCTGTTGAATTTTTCAGTCAATTTGGAAAGCATTGTCAGCTTAACAATATTGAGTCTTCCAATCCATGATCATGGACTGTCTCTCCATTTATTGAGGTCTTCTTTAATTGGTTTCAACAATGCACTGTAGTTTTCAATGTATGTCTCAATTCTTTTATTAAATTTCTTCCTATGTTTATTAAATTATTCTTTTTTTTTACATCTTTCCATTTATTGAGGTCTTTTTTAATTTGTTTCAACAATGCGCTGTAGTTTTCAATGTATGTCCCAATTCTTTTATTAAATTTCTTCCTATGTTTATTAAATTATTCTTTTTTTTCCTACATCATTATTGGAGTATAATTGCTTTACAATGGTGTGTTAATTTCTGCTTTATAACAAAGCGAATCAGTTATACATATACATATGTTCCCATATCTCTTCCCTCTCACGTCTCCCTCCCTCCCACCCTCCCTATCCCACCCCTCCAGGCAGTCACAGAGCACTGAGCTGATCTCGCTGTGCTATGCGGCTGCTTCCCACTAGCTATCTACCTTACGTTTGGTAGTGTATATATGTCCATGCCTCTTTCTTGCTTTGTCACAGCTCACCCTTCCCCCTCCCCATATCCTCAAGTCCGGTTCTCTACTAGTCTGTGTCTTTATTCCTGTCTTACCCCTAGGTTCTTCATGACATTTTTTTTTCTTAAATTCCATATATATGTGTTAGCATACGGTATTTGTCTTTCTCTTTCTGACTTACTTCACTCTGTATGACAGACTCTAGGTCTATCCACTTCATTACATATAGCTCAATTTCGTTTCTTTTTATGGCTGAGTAATATTCCATTGTATATATGTGCCACATCTTCTTTATCCATTCATCCGATGATGGACACTTAGGTTGTTTTTGGTGCTACTGAATAGACTTTTTTGAAGTTCATTTTTAGATTGTTCATAACTAGTATATAGAAATACAATTCATTGAACTTGTATTCTGTGACCTTGCTGAACTTATTAATTCTAATGGGTTTGGGGTTTTGTGGATTCCTTAGGAAGATCATTTCATCTACTAATAAAAACAGTATTACTTCTGTCAGTAATAAAGACAGTATTCCTGTTGAATTTGGATGCTTTTTATTTCTTTTCTTTCTTTCTTTTTTTTGTAGTTGTTATTGTTGCTGTTGTTTGCTGTTTTTTTCACATCTGATTTTTCTCTTTAATTATATTTTCATGATACCTTATTAAGGTAATTTGAGCACAAATTATTCAATGATAGAAAATGACAGAAAAACAATTTTAAAAATCACCTCCATTCATTCATTAATTTAGTCATACAATAAATATGTATCGGGTGCCAAATATGTGCAGTCATTATCCTAGATGCTATGAATATATTTATTATCTAAGTATATATCCAATAATGTATTATTATCCCAGTTTAGAGGTTATCTATACCTTCTTTCTTCCATTTGCACAGTTAAATAAGCATTTACATCATCACAACTTAATTACCTGCAGATTGGGTACTCCTTCTGCTTGATGGACAACATCATCTTTCTGAGTTTAAGGATAACACAGTGGAACCGCCACAGGCCACTTCAAAAAGGAGTTTAATATGGTATAGGCCATATTAAACAAAATTGAAGGAAATTAATTCCTAGTGCACCCAAAGAACTTACAGAGTCTCCAAGTATAACATGCAACATTTCTATTTAATCATTGAACCACGGAGCACTAGTTGCCCTGACTGATGTTACATAGAAGACCTTAGTGCTCTCCATATAAGAAATTCTTCTAAAAGGAGAGATTTGAAAGAGAAATAACCTATAATGCACTACCCTGATGGAACAGTTTCTGTTGAAAAGTTATAACAATATTAAAAGAAGTTTTTTTTTTTAATCCTTAGATCATAATTTTGGCATGAACTTATTTTTCTTTCTACTCTGATCACAACTAGCTAAGAACCACACTAAATAAGTTATCTTTGTTTATTTTTGTCTCGAGCTTACCACAGCAACATTTTTTAAATTCTCAAGTGTTAAGTTTTTATTCAATATAGTTTTAGAGTGATTTACATTGTCTACTGTGCCTGATATTACCTAAGTCTCCTTGAATACATTGTGTTATGTAATGTCATTTTAACCTCATAATCATACTCTACGCCATGTTTATTCCCATTTAGCAAAGTTAAGAAAACTATTCCTTTTAAAAATTGTGTACACGCTTAAGTTTTTATTTGTAAACAATTATTCACCCATCCATCTGTCCAAATATTCAACAACTATTTGCAGTCACTATTCAACAATGATGTTGACTAATATAGATACTTTGTTAGGTGCTACAGAACACAGAGAAGAATAAATCATGTCTCCAATGAGCTAAAATCATTATGAGCATAATGCTGTTGGAGCACTGAGGAGGTAAAAACTAACTGCCCAGAGAGAGGGAAAGAATCTACAGTGATCAGTCTGTAATCTGAGTGGAAATTAAAGGATGGTTAGAAGTTTTCCAGTCATACAACTTTAGAATAACATATGAAGCAAAAGAAAAATCACTTCAGCAAGGAAACTAGCATGTGAAATACATGAAATTATTATCTGAGCTGGATAATGTCCATTTTTCAATTCATATCTACTCACTATCTATTCCACTCTTTTTTCTGCCCCTGCCCACCAGGCTGACTACTTCTGTAGACTGACTGTATCAATAGGGTCCCTCACTCTTGGGTCTCTTCTTGGCTTTTTCTAATGGGAGACCTCTGGAGGGGATGGGAAGGAGAGTGCCTTTGGGATATATCTACCACTCTTGCCTTTCAGGATTGCTGCAAATTGGCTAAGTCTCCAGCTGTATACATATCTCTTACCAAGTACTCCTTCCTTGGGCTTCATCTCCTCACTTCAGATTATAGGATCCTGAATTTACAGACTAAAGCAATGTCTACTGTAGCCAGAAGCAAACTGGAGAACAGTAAAATCTATATTATTTCAGGCAAATATTACTTAATATAATCAAATAAACATCTGAAGACTGCATTCTCTCTTTATACCAAAAATTTTAAATGTATATAAGCATGTAAAGATCCAGAAACAGAGCTTAATAAAAAATGCTACCAAAAGGAAAAATTATACCATATACCAAGAACAATTACAAAATGGAAAGGCTTACTTACTGAGAGCAGTAAAGTTATGTCAAAAAATTCTGTTTTGCAAAAGACATCATCTTTTTCATGAAAAAGACCCCTTCAATTATGTCAGGAAAAGAAGTACATGGTAAAGGACATTGGTCCTGTATTAGAGTGAAAAGGAAAACTAATAAAAGATGGCATTATAATGTAAGCTTCTGATGGATATTTCTGAGAATTTCTTCCTCTATGAAAGACAACAAAAAGTGACTTTAAAACGTGTTTAGGTTATGCTAATTGGAAGAGTAAAGAATCCAATCTTAGCTATTCTTTGTGAAACAGTCAGAGTAAGGAGACTCTAACGTATTTGAGAATCTATTTGGTGGGGAAAAATGGTAATGAGAAGCTCAGACAAACACCTAGGAAAATCTAGTGTGATCATATCAAAGATATACATTTCTTTAAAGGAAGAATAAAGCACTGACACTCATTTGAGAGAGATTGTATCCTGGGTTTGATAATTTCTTCTCAAGGTCCAGAGGGTATTTATTTGACCCTAAGGATCCATTTTCTTCATGCTTACTGTTGAGAAAATTATTATTCCAGGAGAGAGTCACAGAATAGGAAACGTTGATGGCACAGTGAATTCCTAATCACCAATTTCAAATTGGTCTTCAGCAGTGCCTGGAAGTTCTACCTACCTCTTTGGTCAACTGGCTCTCCCTTTCTACAATATTTCAACATTTCTTTATTTTCCTCAATCATTAATGTAATTCAATCTCCAGTGGTAATACTCTATTCCAAGCAGCAATCATCTCTCACCCAAACCAAAACAATAATGAGGTAACTTATCTTCTTCCTTCCATTCTTTCCCTCCTTCAATCCATTCTCCAGACTAAAATCTGATTACTCTCCCCTCCTGATTGAATCACCTCAATTACTTTCCAGAGGACAAAATTTTATAACCTGAACTACAACTTCGTTTCAAATCACTTTCCCCCTTCACTTTCAGCATTTCCATTACATTAGCCCTTAGTTCCTCAAGTGCACAATGCACCCACCCTTACCCATCAAATTGGTTTCCTAGGGCTACTGTAACAAACCAGCACAAACTGAGTAACAACAGAAATTTATGTCTCACATTTCTAGAAGCTAGAAGTCTGAAATCAAGGTGTTGGCAAGGGCCATGAAACCTATGAGGAAATTCTGCCTTGCCCCTTCCTAACTTCTCGTGGATTGCTGGCAGTCTTTGACATTCCGTGGCTTGTAGATACATCACTCAATCCTCCATCTTCATGTGGCAATCTCTGTGTGGTTCTCTGTTTCCAAAGTTCTCCTTTACACCTTATATTGAATTAGGGCCCAACATAATGACCTCATTTTAACTTGATTACCTATATAAAACTCTATTTCCACATAAGGTCACCTTCTGTGATATTGGGTGTTAGGACTTCAATGTACCTTTTTTAGGGGGACACAATTCAACCCATAAAAACCCACCATTAACACAGGAGTTTTTCACATGTTGTTTGTTCCCCCAGAAATCTTTGCAACGCTCACCCTTCTGCTACCTTGCCTAGTCACCCTTTCAAGTTTCAACCCAGAATGCTTTTCTTAGGGAAGACTGATTCACAATCTAAATGTTTTCCCCAGTAAATGCACTCACACAGCCATAAACATTGCCTTTGTAACACTTATTATATTTGTAACTTTATGTTTATTGGTGAGATTATTTGATTAGTATCTATCTACTTCACTAGACTGTGAGTTCTGTGAAGGTCATTTTTTCTCATTGTTGTATTACTACAGTATCTGGGATACTACAGTAGACATCCAAGAAATGTTGGCTGAATGAATGAATAATAGATCAGACCAGAAATGACAAAAATGTCAGCTTGAAGTTTCAAAATGTCTACTTTCACTAAAGTGTTAGTTAGTGAGAACATAAATTGACTGTTTCCATACAATCCAACTAAAACAATATTCTACCTGTCAGGAAATAATTTCTCTAACATTAAACTAATTGACAAATAAAATCAATAAGAAATTTGTAGTTTATTTTGAATTGTCCATGCTGTAGTAGCTGTACAAAACTCTAAACCTGCTCACATCACTCAACTTCTCATTACAGTCTCAAAAAATCAGCTGTCTAAATATTCAAATAGCATTCATAAATTTCCAGGCAAGCAAAAAAGCAAAGATTATGATAAGATTGAGAAATAGTCAGTTCAATACAACAAAATTTATTGATAAGTACTGTGTCTGACTCTGGAAACACCATAAAGCAACAGTTCAATGTAATGAGAGAAATGCTATGGTGATTTATAGTCCATAGCAATGGGAACAGAAATGACCAATCACAAGTATTGCCTTTATATATTTGACTTTCGTCTTTAATATTGCACATAAATGCTTTTGAATTTAGAGACAAGATGCGACTTCTGATTCTCTTCAAGTCACCACCTTATATATTTTTCTTTCTCTCCCACAATTCCTTAAACGAGTGGTTATATTCAAAGCCATAATGTGTACCTACGTAGACTTTGAGGATTGGCAGAACTGGTTTAGAATTCCAATTCCTACCATTTGGGACATTTTTAAATACTTTACTTAATCTTTAAGCCTCAGTTTTCTTTTCTGTAAAATAGAGATAATATTAGTTGATTTATTGAATTTTTCTGGATACTAAATGTATATATATTGTGTACAATAAGTTGTCTAGTCATGCTTAGCAATCAATATACGTTGCTATTATTATCTTTACCAACATAAGCATGAGAGGCGAATTTTAAACAGTTTTCAGTTTCAAACATGTATATTTTATTTTTTTTGTATGATTCACTTTATTTCCCTAAACCAAGGTACCATTTTATGATTACTTTTTTCATATCTAACATTCACTTTTGCCTAATAGCTGTCATACATAATAAATTAAGAGTACTTTCTTTAAGTAAATTACAACTAAAGTTAACGTTATGAATAGTAGGTAGATAAGTTCCAATATATCTACTGAAGATCTAATTCTGCCTAATAGTTACAAAAGCAAAGAGCAGTAAACAAGTTAATGAATTACCCTTATTTTGAAATAGTTACATTCATAAGATTAAATGTTTTTGGTTTAAGTAATACTCATCCTTTGATAAAAATATTACCTTTGAAAATTTTCATACATAAAAATATATTTGAGAAACACAAAATGGCCAATAGTAAAAATAATACAATTAAATAAGAATGTGTTTTATTGATAGAAATGCCAAAATATAATTCATTTGGTGTATGTTATTTTCTACTCTATTAGCCATAATTTGGCAATTAGCCATTTTATCCAATTTAAATCTGGAATTTAATTCTCCCAGACATATTCTTACTATTTTACCAAGTGCATAAAGCTTGACTTCTGTTACCATATTCAAACAGTTTCTAATTTCTCAAAAAGTTGCACTTTAGGGCTTCCCTGGTGGCGCAGTGGTTGAGAGTCCGCCTGCCGATGCAGGGGACACGGGTTCGTGCCCCGGTCCGGGAGGATCCCACCGCAGCTGGGCCCGCGAGCCATGGCCATTGAGCCTGCGCGTCCGGAGCCTGTGCTCCGCAACGGGAGAGGCCCCAACAGTGAGAGGCTCGCGTACCGCAAAAAAAAAAAATTGCACTCTAAAAATCATATGTAAATATTTTAGAGCCTTAAATATATTTTCCTATAAAAATTATGTTATATATAGTTACATAGATAAATACTATGGAGATTTATATGATACAGTATGAATTCAATTTTAGAGGTAATAGGAAAGTATAGTCTCCGTCAAACTTGATTTATTCATCCTTATCTAAACCTGAACTTGTCTCTGGATGCTTTTAAATGGCTATGTTGACAATATCCTTATGAGGGATTCCTCATTTTGTCAATCATGTAGACATTATCCATATTAGTTGTCTTGAATTTTCTTTTTAAAAAGTTAAACATACATAAGAAAAATGGAGGTCTTGGGGTACAGAATTCATATTTTTAAGCACTTAATACACATCTTTCCAATTCCATCCAGCAGACATATGAGTTCTGATAATGTGTTAGGCACAGCAGCAAATAATCAATACCTTTCACTTACATTATTTCTATTGATCGTTACTTCACCACTAAGAGAGGGGGGTTCTTATTTCTATTTTAAAAATAATGGAGTTCAAAAAGTTAAATAAGTGACAGGATAGGGTTTGAACCTTGATCTGCCTGATTCCTAAGACTATGGCATAATTATTCTATGCTGCCTTTATACAAGCAAAATCTTCTTCAGTTTGTTTACCAGAAGAGAGATAACCCTGGCCCCGGAAACTCCTCTGAAACTCATTTTAAACTCCATTAACAAGATAGCCAACAAAATGGTTTTGCTTGTTTTTATATAGGTATATGGCCATTATTGATCCCTTGAAGCCCAGACTGTCTGCCACTGCAACCAAGATTGTCATTGGAGGCATTTGGATTCTAGCATTTCTACTTGCCTTCCCTCAGTGTCTTTACTCCAAAACCAAAGTCATGCCGGGCCGTACTCTTTGCTATGTGCAATGGCCAGAAGGTCCCAAACAACGTTTCACGTAAGTTAATGCTCTATTACAATTTTCAACTAAATGTGTTGAACACGTAATGAACTACAGGTTGGGAGCAACTATTACATAGATAAGCCATAGATATTTCCCTCAAGGGCTCACACATTACTTGGGAAAGAGACACGTAAAAATACTATACTACAATATGATATAGTCAATTTGTTTGTATAAGTTACAAAGGTTTCTAACTGGAAAAATGTGAAGACCTCTATGTGGGGTAGCTCTGGAGAGTTTCTGGAGGAACTGATAAGATCACTGGAAATGAAAGTGCAAAGGAAAGCCAGGTTGTTATCCACTGAGAAACGAGCCAGAAGGGAGGAACTGAAACCCAAAGGTGAAGATTGCTCTTTTAAGAAAACTGGCTGAAGGGAAAGGAAGTCTTAGTAGGTTCTTGGTTGTGTTCCTTTGTTTTAGCATTAAAGAAACTTAAGCGCTAGGTTAGAAAGGAAATAGGAATGCTATATGATAGAATTTGATATTTCATAATTTGAACCCACCTTAAGAAAAGCAAATGAAAAAAACATAATTGTTCAATTGTTTGCATTTTGGGTTTTATGCTGACCATTTAAATTTTGTTTCAAAAAATTCTTATTTAGTGAACTATTTTTTCCTTTAAAAATAACAAATGATGCAAATACAGTGATCATCTTTTAAAGCAGCCATTTTATCAAACTCTGCTCTACTCAGCATGCAGACTTTTAAAGAAAAACATTAAGAAGTACTTATTAAAGGAAAAGCAGGCAGCAGTTATGAAACTGAGGACTGCATCTATCCATTATATACTATTAAGAATTCTTAGGTTGTATGATAACAAAATTAATTTAATCAAAATAATAAAATTAAATTATTTGTTGACTTAATTCCCCATTGATTTAGTTAATACTTAATAAGCTATCAGGGTACAGAAATTAAGAAGATTTAAGATTCCCTTTACCAAAAAAAAAAAAAACAAAAAAATACTGGGATTGAGAAGACTAGCATGCCAAGCTCTTTAATTACTTTAAAGCCTTCATAAGATAGTAGAAGCCACCCAAAAGTTTATACAAATTCTAATTTGGCTATTATGTTATTGGTTGCCCTTCTAGTCCTCCCTAATTGCATCCTGATAATTTTTATTGAAAGCTATGAAATCCCAAAATTTAGTTATAATTTATAGTATAATAATTTTGATGTGACTAACACACCTGTATATTATTTACCAAATTTAATGATGCAATCAAATGTACCATGACTTTGGAAAAATGCCAGTGTGACTCAGAGCATCTAGTCACATTTTCTTCATTTGGTTGAAGAATGACTTATTTCAAATATGACTGATATTGTAGGATATATGTAATAGTTTTACATAGGAGAAAATATGTCAATTCATCAGTTTAATATGTCCCATCTCTTTTCCTCTGATTATACATTTAATTAGGTTAGCTCAATGACTACCAAGCAGAGAAAAGGCATTCATCCTGAGCTTCCATGCAAGGGAGAACGTGTGTAGTTTAAATGAGCACTACAGTTCAGCTATAGTTTTCATACACGAAGTAAAGATTGACAAAGATCAACTGGTAGCATCTAGATGATTGTAAGTGACAATAGCATAGTATTGTGATGGGTTTGTGAAATGAGGACTTAGAGAAAATGTGGGAATAATCTTTGGCATGTTCAATTATGACTTAAAATGGAATGAATTCAAAGTCTTACTATTTCATTTCAATACGCTCTTCAGCATATATTTTTCTTATTTCTTACAGTTACCATATTATTGTTATTATAATGGTTTACTGTTTCCCATTGCTCATCATGGGTATCACATACACCATTGTTGGAATCACTCTCTGGGGAGGAGAGATCCCAGGGGACACCTGTGACAAGTATCATGAGCAGCTAAAGGCTAAAAGGAAGGTACTGTTTCATATAATTTATCCAGCATTTGTGTGAAGAGAAGGGAAAAAACCTAGTTATGGCATTTTAATATAATATGATTTGATGCTTGACTCCTACTTTTTTCCTGTTTTTTTAATCAATTTTTAATTTTACTTTCCTTTTATCTTCTATAAGCCACTGGCCATGTACAATATCAGTCTGGGATATTGTTACTTCCTTACAGAAAGACTTTTTATTACCTTTTGCAGAGCATTCTTAATTACACCACGTGAAACTTCTGAAATTTCAGTGTAGGAGTCCCAGTGGATTGTATTTCTGCAGCTCTAGCTATCTTTGTCCTTTATTGAACAGAATGCCTCTGATGTACTATATAGTCTTTCAGAAGTTTCATTTATCCCACATGCCGCGGAGCAACTAAGCCTGTGTGCCACAACTACTGAGTCTGTGCTCTAGAGCCGGCGAGCCACAGCTACTGAGCCCGTGTGCCACAGCTACTGAAGACCATGCGCCTTGAGCCCGTGCTCCACAACAAGAGAAGCCACCGCAATGAGAAGCCTGCACACCGCAATAAAGAGTAGCCCCCACTCGCCGCAACTATAGAAAGCCTGCACGTGGCAATGAAGACTCAACACAGCCAAAAATAAATAAATAAATAAATAAATAAATAAATAAATGTGTTTAAAAAAATGTATATTATCATCCAGGTATAAAACCAACATTTTAGTAGTAGATTTTCTAGGGAAATTAAAGTCAAAAACCATGAACTTATCTTTTTAAGTATCTGTCATGTATAACACAATATTTCCCCAACAAAGAAAAATAAATATTGTAAGCACTTTTATATAGAAGTTCCTAATTTTTTACCAAGTATTTTTCATTAAGATATTTTGAGAAAAGTTTGTATTTTGGCTGATAAATCAAAGAACACCATTAGAACACACCTGCTTGTCATACTTCTGAAATTATATAAATAGTTTAATTAATCAGGATATAATGAAAATTTATCCAACTGGGTATTTCAAAACCCCATTTTCTTAAAGGAAAATAACTAAAATCAAAACAAAGTCAAAAAACACCTAAAATTTATAACAGATATGAATAATATTATCATGAAATACTTCTAATTGAAGCAGTGAAGTGTAAAGAAAACTGTTCGTTCCCTCTCTCTAACTTCTGCCCCACCGGGGATACAACTTGCAATCGGGTGTACCGCCTACCTCTAAGCTTTGCATTGATCGCAAATGTCACTTGCTTTGATTAAATCTTCTTCCTAAGTGGCAGTGGATAGGAATTATTTTGAAAAGCCTAGAAAAGTTTCTGTGTATTCCTTTCTAGTTTGCTACAGTACTTGAGAAGTGGAAGTGTTTATTCCTTTCGAAAAATATAAGAAAAGATAGCACTTTAGGAGGAAATATCTGCAGCCCTTTAGTGCGTGGCAATCACTTGAAAAGATTCCTCTATGGATTACCCATTAATATTTCTCATGCTGCAATTACAGGTGCAGGGAAGATTGCAACCAAGTTTACATAATGTGGATTTCTCAAAGGAAAATTAAGTTTAGCATATGAAATCAATAACAAGTGCTACACCATCAACATAGAGAAATTTGTTGCATTTCTATACACTAATAGCAAACTTTCAGAAAGAGAAATTAAGAAAACAATAACACTTACAATTGCATCAAAAAGAATAAAATATCTAGGAATAAACTTAACCAAGGAGGTGAAACACCCATACACTGAAAACAATGAGACAGTGATGAAAGAAATTGAAGAAGACACAAATAAATGGAAAGATGTTTTGTGTTCATGGATTGGAAGAATTAATATTGTTAAGATGCTCATAGTACCTAAAGCAATCTATAGATTCAATGCAATTCCTATCAAAATTCTAATAGCATTTTTCACAGAAATAGAACAAATAATTATAAAATTTGTATGGAACCACATACAAACACTGAATAGCCAAACCAATCTTGAGAAAGAAAAACCAAGCTGAAGGCAGCATGCTTCCTGATTTCAAACTGTATTACAGAGCTATAGTAATTAAAACAGTATGGTATTGGCATAAAAACAAACACATTTATCAATGGAACAGAATAGAACCCAGAAAAGAACCCACACATATATGCTCAAGAAATTTACAACAAAGGAGCCAAGAATATACAATGGGGAAAGGACAGTCTCTTCAATAAATGGTGTTGAGAAAACTGGACAGCAACATATAAAAGAATGAACCTGGACCACTATCTTACAATTTTCAATACTTCAGAACATGCTCTTGTGAGAATAGTATCAATTATTGTCAATTTTATAAAATCACTCTTTATATGGATAGATTAGATTAAATCAAACTCTTCTAGTGGTTTCATAATATGTTTGTTGTGTAAAATTTAAATGTAGCTGAAGTTTATTTATGTAAGTTGTGGAATGAGACTCCAGTATTATTTTCTAGATGTTTTCCTGTTATATCTACCTCCATTTATTGAGTAACCCATCTTTTTCAACACTAACTTAAAATGATACAATTATCATATTCTAAGTTCTCCAATGTGTCTGAGGCTCAGTCTCCTTTCTACTCTGCTTTATCTGGCAGTTCATGCATTATCACCATACTGGTTAAATTAATGAAGCTTTATATGTACTTTAATATCTGATAGGGCAACTCTTCACCTCTATTTACTCTTTTTTTCCCAGAATTTTCTCAGTGATTCTTGTTTATTTTTACATATAAAAATTCATAAAATCCTTTTGTTTAGTTAAAAATGATTTTTTGTTTAT
The DNA here is from genome assembly GCF_003031525.2 of Neophocaena asiaeorientalis asiaeorientalis. Classification (NCBI taxonomy): domain Eukaryota; kingdom Metazoa; phylum Chordata; class Mammalia; order Artiodactyla; family Phocoenidae; genus Neophocaena; species Neophocaena asiaeorientalis. The sequence goes on along the minus strand of NW_020172818.1, from coordinate 13,361,751 downwards.
GGAATTAGATTATATTTAAACTTTGAGAGAATTGGAAAATAAATATTCAGAGAAATATAGAATGGGTTGATGAATGGATAAACAAATGGCATTCTTTTATGTCACTCTTAGACAATTTAATGTAATGAATGGGAACAGAGACTCTTATTCAGTGTGCCAAGTTCAAATGCTGACTCTGGCACATACCTTGGGGAATATAGCCTATCTGAGCCTCAGAGAGGTTACAATCCCTATAAGCTGAAATGAAAATAATAATAATGCATATACTATGTGGCTGTATAGGGATTAAATGAGGCAATACTTGTTAGGTACTTCAAAAAGTGCCTGGCACATAGAACTGTTCTCAGTAAATGGTACCCGTTACTATAGGTACTTTACTGTAAATATATATGCCAGTACTGTGAAGATGAGAAAGCATCATGTGGTAGAAAAGTAAAGAGGTATAAAACTGGCCATTTATCTTTTTAAACATAATATTGACCTACATTTTACAGTGAGTCACAGTTTCTAAATAACTCTCACATGAATATTATTTAATTCTCACAGTATCTATGTGATTTTTTCTTGTTTTACATAAAAATGAAATTGAATCTCAAACTCACAAAATTAATATGTAGCAGAACTTGGACTTGAATCCTGGACAAAAGTTTTTAGAGTTGAGTTCTTTTAGAAAACTTGCTCAAAGGACCAGGTTTCAGAAGGATACTTTACGTCTGAGTATTTATATTATATAAGTTGTATTCTCATACATAGACTGTACTAATCTTCACAATATCCCCAGGAGGTAAGCCTAGTGGAAACTATTTTCTTCCATTTTTAACAAATCAGGAAACTCAAGCTCTTTTACCTTGCTTAAGTAGTTCTTAATGTAGACTTAAATAGTCTTAACTAGACTGTTGGAATAATTGAAATTTCACTTATCTCAACAATATATCATTTAATATCCATTTACAATTCTTCAGTTTATAATTAAACCTCATTTAAAAATAAGTTCAAGTACTGTTAGAGTATACAAAATAATAGAGGAGGAAAGAATAAGGTACTTTAAAATTAGGTTAGGTTAAATTAAAATGATGGTTGGTAATGTCCCTAAGAAATGTGGGGCATTTTATCACAGGTAAATTCCCAAATCTGTTGTAGACTACTGAAGAGAAGTGCTGTACTCACTATTGTCTCCTCAGTGCATAGCATAATGATTTCTGGATGGTGAATTAATAAATAATTGAAAGAATAAAGTTTTGTGAATCAGCTGCGTTCTCATTTTATACATAAGAAAATGCAGTCATGTGATGTGACTTGCTAAAGGTCAAAAATGTTTAAACGGAGAACTAGTTCTGGAAATTAGGCTTCCTGAGTTCCAACCTGATACTCTGCCCCTAGACTCAGCACAGAGAGGAAAGATTTTAGTCTGAATCTTCAGGACAAAGTTCATATCTTCAGGATTAAATTATATCCTCAGGACCAAAAATGAGGTCTACTTATCTATTGCTGAATAAATGAAACTGTTCTTGAAAGTTTTCCATATTTTGTTAAATAATATTTCTTAGCCCTGCCACTAGTAAAATAATATAGGACTCTCCCCATTATAGATTATTGATATAGTATTCCAGTAAACAAAAATTTCATGTTAGTAAAAAGAATTTACACCATGCATATACTTTTGTTTTTACAAGGGTTTTCTATATCAGTTTGCTAGACGTCAACACATGTATTTTGTGATCAATAAATGGGTGTTAATTATTGGTGATAATGGTTATATTAATTTAAAAAAATTTATTGGAGTATAGCTGCTTTACAATGTTGTGTTAGTTTCTGCTGTACAGCAAAGTGAATCAGTTATATATACACATATATCCACTCTTTTTCAGATTCCCTTCCCATTTAGGTCACCACAGAGCACTGAGTAGAGTTCCCTGTGCTATACAGTAGGTTATCATTACAGTAGGTTGTCCATTTTATATATAGTAGTGTATGTCAATCCCAATCTCACAATTCATCCCACTCCCCTCACTCCCCTTGGTAACCATAAGTTTGATTTCTACATCTGTGACTCTATTTCTGCTTTGCAAATAAGTTCATCTGTACCATTTTCTTAGATTCCACATATAAGCCACATTATGTGATATTTGTCTTTCTCTTTCTGACTTACTTCACTCTGTATAACAATCTCTAGGTCAATCCATGTCACTGCAAATGGCATTATTTCAGTCCTTTTTATGGCTGAGTAATATTCCATCGTATATATGTACCACATCTTCTTTATCCATTCCTCTGTTGATGGACATTCAGGTTGTTTCATATCATGGCTATTGTAAATAGTGCTGCAATAAACATTGGGGTGCATGTTTCTTTTTGAATTATGGTTTTCTCTGGGTATATGCCCAGGAGTGGGATTGATGGGTCATATGGTAGTTCTATTTTTAGTTTTTTGAGGAACCTCCATACTATTCTCCATAGTGGCAGTACCAATTTACATTCCCACCAACAGTGCAAGAGGGTTCCCTTTTCTCTACACCCTCTCCATCATTCATTATTTGTAGATTTTCTGATGAAGGCCATTCTGACAGGTGTGAGGTGATACCTCATCGTAGTTGTGATTTGTATTTCTCTAGTAATGAGTGATCTTGAGCATCTTTTCATACATTTTTTGACCATATGTATGTCTTCTTTGGAGAAATGTCTATTTAGATTTTCTGCCCATTGTTTGATTGGGTTGTTTGTTTTTGTGATATTGAGCTGCATGAGCTGTTTGTATATTTTGGAGATTAATCCCTTGTCGGTTACTTCATTTGCAAATATTTTCTCCCATTCTGAGGGTTGTCTTTTCATCTTGTTTATGGTTCCCTTTCTTGTTTATGGTTCCTTTGTTGTGTAAAAATTTGAAGTTTAATTAGGCCCCATATTTTATTTTTGTTTTTAGTTTCATTACTTAGGAGGTGGATCAAAAAAGATCTTGCTGTGATTTATGTCAAAGAGTGTTCTGGCTATGTTTTCCTCTAAGCGTTTTATAGTATCCAGCCTTACATTTAGGTCTTTAATCCATTTTTAGTTTATTTTTGCATATGGTGTTAGGGAGTGTTCTAATTTCATTCTTTTGCACCTAGCTGTCCTGTTTTCCCAGCACCACTTATTGAAGAGACTGTCTTTTCTCGATTGTATATTCTTGCCTCTTTTGTTGTGGATTAGGTGTTCATAGGTGCGTGGGTTTATCTCTGGACTTTCTGTCCTGTTCCATTGATCTATATTTCTGTTTTTGTGCCAGTATCATACTGTTTTAATTACTGTAGCTTTGTAGTGTAGTCTGAAGTCAGGGAGCCTGATTTCTCAGGCTCCATTCTTCTTTTTCAAGATTGCTTTGGCTATTCAGGGTCTTTTGTGTTTCCAAACAAATTGTAAATTTTTTTGTTCTAATTCTGTGAAAAATGCCATTGGTAATTTGATACGGATTGTGTGGAATCTGTAGATTGCTTTGGGTAATATAGTCATTTCCACATTATTGATTCTTCCAATCCAAGAACATGGCATATCTCTCCACCTGTTTGTATCATCTTTGATTTCTTTCATCAGTATCTAATAGTTTTCTGAGTACAGTTCTTTTGCCTCCTTAGGTAGGTTTATTCCTAGGTACTTTATTCTTATTGGTGTGATGGTAAATGGGATTGTATCCTTAATTTCTCTTTCTGATCTTTTGTTGTTAGTATGTAGTAATGCAAGAGATTTCTGTGTATAAATTTTGTATCCTGCAACTTTACCAAATTCCTTGATGAGCTGTAGTATTTTTCTGGTAGCATCTTTAAGATTTTCTATGTATAGTATCATGTCATCTGCAAACAGTGACAATTTTAGTTCTTATTTTCTAGTTTGGATTCCTTTTATTTCTTTCTCTTCTCTGATAGCCATGGCTAGGACCTACAAAACTATGCCAAATAAAAGTGGTGAGTGGACATCCTTGTCTTGTTCCTAATCTTAGAGGAAATCTTTCAGCTTTTCACCATTGAGCATGATGTAGGGTTGTCACATATGGCCTTTATTATGTTGATGTAGGTTCCCTCTATGCCCACTTTCTGGAGAGTTTTAATCATAAATTGGTGTTAAAAGTTGTCAAAAGCTTTTTCTGCATTTATTAAGATGATTATATGGTTTTTATTCTTCAGTTTGTTAATGTGGTGTATCACATTGATTTGCATATATTGAAGAATCCTTGCATCCCTGGGATAAATCCCACTTGATCATGGTGTATGATCCTTTAAATGTGTTGTTGGATTCTGTTTGCTAGTATTTTGTTGAGGATTTTTGCATCTATGTTCATCCATGGTATTGGCCTGTTATTTTCTTTTTTTGTGATATCTTTGTCTGTTTTTGGTATCAGGGTGATGGTGGCCTTGTAGAATGAGTTTGGGAGTGTTCCTGCCTCTGCAATATTTGGAAGAGTTTCAGAAGGGTAGGTGTTAACTCTTCTCTAAATGTTTGATAGAATTTGCCTGTGCAGCCGTCTGGTTCTGGGCTTTTGTTTGTTGGACATTTTTAAATCACACTTTCAATTTGAGTGCTTGTGACTGGTCTGTTCATATTTTCTGTTTCTTTCTGGTTCAGTCTTGGAAGGTTGTGCCTTTCTAGGAATTTGTCCATTTCTCCATTTATCAGTGTATAGTTGCTTATAATAGTCTCTTATGTTCTTTGTATTTCTGTGGTATCCATTGTAATTTCTCCTTTTTCATTTCTAATTTTGATTTGAGACCACTCCCTTTTTTTCTTGATACGTGTGGCTAAAGATTTATCAATTTTGTTTATCTTCTCAAAGAACCAGCTTTCAGTTTCACTGATCTTTGCTACTGTTTTCTTTGTCTCTATTTCATTTATTTCTGCTCTGATATTTATGATTTCTTTCCTTCTACTAACTTTGGGTTCTCTCTGTTCTTCTTTTTCTAGTAGCTTTAGCTATAAGGTTAGGTCGTTTATTTGAGATTTTTCTTGTTTCTTAAGGTAAGATTGTATTGCTATAAACTTCCCTCTTAGAACTGTTTTTGCTGTGTCGCATAGATCTAGGATCAATGTTTTCATTGTCATTTGTCTCTAGGTATTTTTTGATTTCCTCTTTGATTTCCTCAGTGACCCATTGGTTATTTAATAACATATTGGTTAGCCTCCATGTGTTTGTGTTTTTTATACATTGTTTCCTGTAATTGAGTTCTAACCTCTGAGCGTTGTGGTCAGACAAGGTGCTTGATATGATTTCAATTTTCTTAAATTTATCAAGGCTTGATCTGTGACCCAAGATGTGATCTATCCTGGAAAATGTTCCATGTGCACTTGAGAAGTGTATTCTGCTGCTTTCAAATGGAATGCCCTGTAAATATCAGTTAAGTCTATTTGGTCTAATGTGTCATTTAAGGCTGTGTTTCCTTATTAATTTTCTGTCTGGATGATCTGTCCATTGGTGTAAGTAGGATGTTAAAGTCCCCCACTATTATTGTGTTACTGTTGATTTCCCCTTTTACAGCTGTTACCATTTGCCTTATATATTGAGGTGCTCCTATGCTGCATACATAAATATTTACAATTTAGTATCTTCTTCTTGGACTGATCCCTTGATCATTATGTAGTGACCTTCCTTGTCTCTTGTATCAGTCTTTATTTTCAAGTCTATTTTGTCTGATATGAATATTGCTACTCTGGCTTTCTTTTGATTTCCATTTGCATAGAATATCTTTTTCCATCCCTTCATTTTCAGTCTGTATGTATCCCTAGGTATGAAGTGGGTTTCTTGTAGACAGCCTATATAGGGCCTTGTTTTTGTATCCATTCAGTCAAAGTCTTTTGGTTTGAGCATTTAATCCATTTACATTTAAGGTAATTATTGATATGTAGTTCTATTGCCAATTTCGTAATTGTTTTGGGTTTGTTTTTGTAGGTGTTTTTTCTTCCTTTCCTCTTTTGTTCTCTTTGCTTGTGATCTGATGACCATCTTTAGTGTTGTGTTTGGGCTGCTTTTTCTTTTTTGTGTGTGTACCTATTGTAGTTTTTTGGTTTGTGTTTTCCATGAGGTTTTGATAAAGCAGTCTATATATATACAAGGTTGTTTTAAGTTGCTGGTCTCTTCATTTCAAATGCAATTCCCATTTCCAACTTCTCTTCTCACTGTTGCTGATTTTAATATATTTTTTATGGATGATTTCCAGCCTTTACTGTATGTTTGCCTTTACCAGTTAGCTTTCCCATTTGTGATTTTCTTGTTTCTAGTTGTGGTCTCTTTGAAGTTTTTTTTTTCCCTGCCTAGAGAACTTCCTTTAGCATTTGTTGTAGGGCTGGTTTGGTGGTGCTGAATTCTCTTAGCTTTTGCTTGTCTGTAAAGCTTTTGATTTCTCCATTGAATCTGAATGACAGCCTTGCTGTATAGAGTGTTCTTGGTTGTATGTTTTTCCCTTTCATTACATTAAACATATCATGACACTCCCTCCCGGCTTGCAGAGTTTGTACTGAAAAGTCATCTGATAACCTTATGGGGATTCCCTTGTATGTGATTTGTTGCTTTCCCTTGTTGTTTTTAAAATTTTTTCTTTGCATTTAATTTTTGTTAGTTTGATGAATATGTATCTCGGCATGTTCCTTCTTGGGTTTATCCTGTATGGGACTCTCTGTGCCTCCCGGACTTGGGTGACTATTTCCTTTTCCACATTAGGGAAGTTTTTTACTATAATCTCTTCAAATATTTTCCCAGGCCCTTTCTCTTTCTCTTCTTCTTCTGGGACTTCTGTAATTCAAATGTTCTTGTGTTTGATGTTGTCGCATAGGTCTCTGAGACTGTCCTTTTTTCTTTATTCTGCTCCATGGCAGTGATTTCCACCATTTTGTCTTCCAGCTCACTTATCCATTCTTCTGCCTCAGTTATTCTGCTATTGATTCCTTCTAGAGTATTTTTCATTTCAGTTATTGTATTGTTCATCTCTGTTTGTTTGTTCTTTAGTTCTTCTAGGTCTTCATTAAACATTTGTTGCATCTTCTCAATCCATGCCTCCATTCTTTTTCCGAGATCTTGGATCATCTTTACTATCATTATTCTGAATTCTTTTTCAGGTCGATTGACTATCCTCTTCGTTTAGTTGTTCTGTAGGTTTTTATCTTGCTCCTTCATCTGCAACTGATTTCTCTGTCATCTCATTTTGTCTAACTTTTTGTGTTTATGGTATCTTTCCACAGCCTGCAGGATCACAGTTCCTCTTGCTTCTGGTTTCTGCCCCCTGGTGGGTGAGCTGGATATTGAGCTGGGCCTCCCCTTTGCTCTGTGGTTGTCACTGCCCTGTCAGGGGTATGGTGTGCTCCCTAGTTGTTGAAGTAGAGGCCCTGAGATATGCTTCTTAGCTGTGTTTCTGATCTGTGATGCAAGGTAGGCAGGATTGAAGTACTCCCACTGGGAGAGAATCCTCTGAGTATTCCTCCTCTGGGGTTGTTCACCTGTGAGTGTGCTCTGTTGTGTCCCCTTTCATGCTTTGTGCAGGCTCATAAAGTACACTGCTGTTGGCACTGCTGTCAGTCCCACCTTAACCTTGGGTATGCTGGCAGATGGTCCTCGTGATTCACAGGTCAAATACTCACGGTATTTTGCCGTTCCATCTTTACATAATCTTTGCAACAAGGGACAGTGCAGTCCTTGAAAGTGCCTAGAATGACACCTGTCTGCCCCCCACATAGTGCTCTATAAGTGATTCTGACTCTTGATTTTGTATGACAGCTAGTTCCCGATAACCTACTGTTTTCATTTACCATTATTCATATGACCCAGATTTTAAGTAACTTCATATATATCACTTTTTTTCATTTTCATGTATCCTGAATGACAAATGTAAATTTTGCTGAGGATTTTGTACATTAGCCCAAAGGGAGAATTTGCCTCTCAGAACATAAAACTCTTTTGTCATTTCTTTACAAGTCAGCTCCCAGGCAATTGTATGTGTCTCTCTCTCCCTCTTCACCTTTCCTTCTTGCAGTCTCTACTTGATCCATTTCTCTGCCTGAGAAAGCCTACTCACCCATTATTTTTCAAGACAAATCCAGCACAGTTCCTATAATCCAAACTGTAGCACAGATCCTATGATTCAAATAATTCCAAACTTGCAATCCCCACCTACATCCGTTACCCTTCTCAGCAAACGCAATATTCTCCATAGTCCCAATTTCACTCTCCTTCAAGTCAGGAGAGGATTATAAATAGAAAACTAATGTTGTTGTTGTTGTTATTGTTTCTGTCACACCAGGTTGCACATGAACCCTTTATGCATGTGATTCTAATTACTTGCTCCAAGTCTTTTCAGATGTCTTTCTGCTACTGTTTTCATTTTTATTTCACTTCTGAAAAGATTTCAGAGAGACTTTCACCTCTACTACTTTGCTTAAGTAGTAGATCCCCCAAAGGACTATGATTCTCTGTACTTCCATGTGCTTCATGCAGTGTATTTCCAAACTTATGGATTTTTAAAATTATTTGTATTTCTCCCAAACCTGTTTTTAACCTGTTTTTATTTGGAAATATTTAGATTGGTGAAATAATATACTGTAAATAGTTCTTACCTTTGGACTCTCAGATATTAGCGTCAGATTATTTCTGCCTTATTATTTCATCATTCTCCAACATGATCTGAAATGAAAAATATATAAAGTCTCTGAAATAGAAATTCCTAAAGCCTTTTTCCATGGCCACCTAAGCCCAGATGAAAAGAATGATTTTCACTGACACCTTAAAGGAACACATACATGCCTCACATATTAAATCTGTAAAGGAAAAAAGCATCCTAAAAGAACTGAAAACAATGGACAGAATAGTAGTTGCAAAACCAAGGGAATAGGAACTCCAGTAATAATTAGAATAAACAACAGGTCCTTCAAATGCTACCCATGCTGATTAAAAAGCAGAAGATCAAGTATTAGATAATAGTTCCCTTCATACACAGTGCCTCAAGGAAATTGAAAACTAATGACTAATGACAATAAGTTTGTATGCCACATTTAATCCAGTTTGAACAAGAGAGAGTGTTCAATTTTAGACAAGGCTTCATGGAGAACTAGAAGACACTTTTTCTTTCACTTGACTGAGAATACAAGCCAGGTCTCCATCATTGCAATACCTGGAACATTAAAATCTAACTTCTAGACATAAGATTTCATGAGGCATCTCCTGGAACATTTCATTATCAGACCACATATTTTCACTAGGAAGTACTCAGTACAGTGAGCACAAACTCCAGTGTTTTGAGGCAATAAATAAATCAGCTTACATTTACTTAAGGATCATCTGTAATACAATGAATGGGAGATCTTAGGCCTTACAATTCCATTTCTATTGCTCTCTTATCTTTTTCCTATAAGATATCTGAGAATTTAGGCAGCTTTGAGCACATGATTCAGAGGTAAAGGTGTATACCCATACCTTCTTCAAGTCTCATAGCCTGAGATGGGAGGCATAGTTCAGGGACATTTTGCTGTGATGATCTCAGTTCTTAATGTATATAAGGCATATCAATGGCTACTCTGTTATATTCTGTGATAACAAACCAAAAAATTTTGTTATAAGCAAAAGGGACTATTTTCCAGACATGAATTTATTAATGGTATTTTAAAATTTTAGAGGAAAGTCACAGAATCTCTGTCTTTGGGTGATTTAACAGTACAGATCAGATTCTCATTTCTCTGAAATGGATCAGTTTTTTCATACAACTAAAGTACCAAGTTATACTAGTTGAGGGGGAAAGCGGGGAAAAGCTTATAGCTTTATTTATATTAACTTTAAGTAGTAGGAGAAAGAATTAATCTATTCATTTTTGAATCCTTTATCCAAGAAAATTGTAGGTATACTCCAATTTGAGAGCAGGTAGATCTAGCAAATGACCTCACAACATTCCCATCGATCATTTTTCCCTACGATTCATTTTGATTAAAACTTTAATATGCACTTCATTTTATTTTTGTAAGTGTGATTCCCTAAAGCTGATGAATATCCTTCCCCAGTCACGTTGATACTGGTCTCTTCCAGGTCTGATTGTTCCTTACAACTGAGCTCCACGTTTTCACAACAACACAGCTCTTCTGCAGTATTATATTTGGATTCACTTCAATGCAGGGATGGGGGTTCAAGTGGCCACAGACTGCTGACTAGGCTCACTGTCTGCACACCTCATCCAGCTACTGCTATCTTCCTCTGATCACTGTCTTCTTATGTTTTTCGTCAATACATTACCTGTGTTCTAGATCCTGGTCACCTCCTTCTCAAGAGTAGTCATCCCTCAATTAAACCATCTCCCTTCTGAACCATGACCTCTTTCACTTCACTATAATTCTCTTCCAAAATGTAAGCATACTCACATCTCTTCCATCTTGTGTTGTTTACATTTGCTTTCTCCTCTTGTTTACCAATCTTTTGCTCCTCTTGTTAATGCTTTGTGACTTCCAACATATCATTCTGCTGAAACTACCCTTGACAAAGATACCTGTGCCTTCTTTGTTGTAAATTCATTGGATACATTCAGTCCTTGATCAGATTGACACAGTAGATACCTTTTCATCACTCACCACTTGAGAAGCCTCTCCTTCCATGGAATTTGCCTCCTTTCTCTCTGCAGGATATTCCTCTTTAATATCCTTTTCTGGCTTTTCTTCCTATACCACTTCAATGCTACTCTTTACCCTGGAGGCCCATTCTTCATATTTTTATAGCTTTCATATACAGTCTTATTTGGATAATTTCATCCACTCCCACGACATCAACATCTTTGAAAATTACTCCCAAATCAACATTAATATTATGCCCATATCTAGACTCCTCTTCTGAGGTTCAGGCTCTGAGCTCCAGATTAAAATTCTATTAACCATCTCTCGCCCCAACCCTATGTATAACAGACAGTTCAAAATAAGCGTGTCAAAATGATATAACTGACTTTGTCGAGACTTTGAAAGTCTTCTTCCCATTTCATAGACTATTACTAATATCCACAGAGTGACCAGAAAAAAGAAACTGGAAATAATCTGTAACATCTCTCTTTCTTCAACTGAAACTCAGTCAATGAGAAAGTCCTTCAAATTAACTCTAAAAGCACTCAAATATAAATATATTTTTTTCTCTCCTAAGTTCCTGCTCTACTTTTGTTTAGACTACATAATTTCTTACCTAGATTAATATACTCATCAACTAATGATCCTCCTGCCTCCGTTAAATCTGGTTCAAGTAAAATCGATTCTACACTGCTTTCAAAGTAATCTCTCTAAAATCTAAATTTATTAATACTCTCCTTAAAATCCTTTAATGGTTTCTCTGGCCCTCCCTAATCTCACTTCAATCCATCTCTCTTACTTTATTCATCAGCATATCTTATATTATGCGCTACATCCCCAGTCAGTCAAACTATTTGTAGTACTAGAGTGAGGTATGAGCTTTGCATAGTTTATTTATGTGACTAGGACACTCTTCCCCCCACTCTCCCACTCCTTTTCTGCTCCTCTCACCTGGATATTTCCTATTTGTCTTCAAAGCTGTATCACAGGCACTTCTTCCTCTAGAAAGCCTCTTTGAAACTTCCACCCCCAATCTGCATTCAGTGTTTGTCCATGTGCTCCCATTACATCACACAGCAAACCCTAGCATGCAACCTACAACTTTACATAAGAAACATCCATTTGCTTAACTATCTCTTCCAACAAACTTTGCAAAGCTGAAGGGCTCAAGTGAATCATTACTTTAAAAATAATTATTATTACACATGAAAGCTTATACTTATTATGAAAGGCAGAGTATTTCAAAATGAATGCACGTTTTCTATTTCTTTGTTTGCTTATTTGTCTTAAACCATGACTCAAATGACTCACAGTCTTCTAATATTTATGACTCAAATAAAATATTAATATTAAAAGATCATGACTCATTTTGGCTCTCCAAATCTGGTTTTCATTTTTGATAAGGCACTGTACACCAATTCTCATGTTTTGTGAGTTGCTATCAAAAATAGACTCTAGCTGGAAACAGAAGCAATTAATGTGGACTCAGCACTTCAATGATTTTGCTAGTTTAATGGTCCTAAAAAAGTATTTTTCTCTTCTAGTAGTAGTAGAAAGAAAAGAAATGTCTTATTCTAGGAGTGTAATCTTGGAAAGTGATGAGATACTGACAAAATGAATCAAGCATTATCAAGTACTTATCAAATATTTACATAGTCAGAATTGAAATGAAACATCTAATACTTTATTAAATTACTTCAGATATTGTTCTAAGATTTCCATCTGAATTTTTTACAGTTTTATAATTTTCATATATCTCCTGAAATTCTCCATCTTTTAAGCCATCTGTTTCTGTAAATACTTTAACATATTTTTCATAGTTATTTAAAAACCTTACCTATTAATTGCAAAACATATTGACTCATTTTTTCTTGATTATGGGTCACATTTTTATATTTCTTTGCATGTACGACAATTTGGAGTTGTATACTGGGTATTGTGAGATATGATGTTAAGACTCAGGGTGCCATTCATCTGAAAAATGCTGTGCTTTCTCTGAGCAGGCAGTTAAGTTGCTGGTAGATCATTCAAATTTGCAGAGGTTTGGTACTTCGCTAGGATGAATCTATTTTAGTTTTGCCCTTGGTTTTAAGGTTAATTTCTTAATCCTAGGCATAGTATTTAATCTTAAGGCCTAGACCTTGTGGAAAACCCAAGTTGTCTACTGAGACTCTAGTTTGAAGAGACTCAAACTCTAAACTCTGTCTCTCTTATGAGGAGTAGCTGCTAAAATCTCTCCCCTCTTACAGCCTTTCAGCTGTTTTTCACCTCCTAAGATGCTCGTAGCGTTGTCTTGTGCATTGCAGGGGAAGCCAAGGAATTCGGAGAAGTTTATATATGTATGAATCTCACCCAGGTTATGTAGTCTCCAGTTTCAGCATACTTTTGACCACTCTCCAGTGCCATAAAACAGTTTTGTAGTTGTTGTAAGTTATACTTTTTCCAGAGCTTATAGTTGTTCTTAGGGAAAAAGATAGATAGATAGATGATAGAAAGGTAGATAGATAGATAGATAGATAGATAGATATACATCTACATATACACACTCAAGTTACTCTGTATATATTATTCACAATATACACTCTATATACTCTATATAGTATATACAAACTATACAATATGTTGATGTTTCTGATATTAGAAAGATCTTTATAATATATCCTGTCCTTTTTCTTTGGTTGTGTCTTTCATGTGTTGTAGTGACCCATAAATTTATACTAATGTTTCACTTATAATCCAGTAGTCTCCCAATAACCTCTCTAGGAGTTTCCTCTAGCACAAGTCACTAATTTCTGACATTACTGGTCTAACTGAACCCATAAAATTTAATTTTCTGGAACACCACCAATTTTCCTGACATATCATGAGGAGGACTTAAATTTGATGTTTTAAAATATATTTCTGGAATTGTTAAAGGATATTTCTCTTTCCCAGAAATTATTCATGCATCTAAAGGAGTAAATATATAGACAGGTTATTTTTATTTTTCTCAGATGAACTTTGCAAACAAATTGAGATCTTAAATACCAATAAAAAAGATACTGAGATTATATGCCTTGGATTAATTTTATGCTCTAAATATTATAGTTAACAGTTAAATGGGCATTAGAGTCTAGGTATTTTTTAACTTTGTAAAAATATTTATGGTCTTTTTATTGTTCAATTAATATTTTATTAAATATATTTCAAGTTCTTAATTCTCCAGTTATAAAACTAAAATATAAATCAAGAACAAAACATTTATTATTCTTTTTCTTCCTCTGGTAATAATCTTATTCATTTTTTTCCTGTAGGAAAGATTTTCAAGGAACATCTGTTATGTTGTTATCTTATAGAAATATGCTGTGTTGAAGATGTGACAAAGCCATTGTGACTATAAAATGATTGGGCTTGTTATGTTTTTAGCTGTAATGGAAAACATGGAGTGATGCCATATCTCTCTTTCTCTATCTCTATTTCTATTCACAATCACATAAACACACAAACTCAGATTAGCAAGAATTATGATTTTAAAAGAGCTGTTTTTAAAACTCCTAATGTTTGCATACCTTCTCCCACAAAATTTGATAGAAGACCTTGGCTCTCCAATACCCAATTTTCATTTTACCCACTGTCCCCAAGCCCACCACCATAGCCCTCCACTGCCTTTATAAAAGCACATTCATAACCAACTTGGGCCTCAGTACCAATAATTTAAAATATGCTTATAAGTTAGTCAGATCTTGGGAATGAAGTAAAAATGAATATCTCAGCATGCCCTGAGTATTTTATGAGCCTGGCATTCTCATTTCCATTTAATCCTCACAATTCCTTGTATGATGAGTGTTCTTATCTCTACTAATAAGGCTATTGATGTTCAGAAAGATTTAATTTACCCAATGTTACATAGCTATTTACAATCAGGGCCTAGATTTAAATCAAAGTCTTTGAGTCCAATGCTCTTGACACTGCTGTACACTACTGTGTAATGAACTTCAAAGTTCGCTTCTAACTATTCCATAAAGTTATGTGCTTAAATGTACACCACTGATCAGCCACTTGATAAGCCATTTAAATTATTTGCCTCAATACTAAATAGAAACAAGTTTAAAACTTATACTTTAAAATATCAGGGAAAGAATTTTTCTCAACAACTCCGTAAATAAGTTATGTGTCTCTTCCAATTTGGGAATTATTCTTCCCAGGCCAAACAATGAATTATGGTATATTAATAGAAATATTAAAACTAATATCAAAAGAAAAATGTTACTTTCTGGAAAATATCAATAGGTAATTACCAACTCAAAGGGAAACTCTAGAAAATAATAGACCTAAACACATTGACAAATAAGAACTTGATATTATAATGTCTTACATTTAGTATTCCTAAAGACTGAATTGTGTCTCTACTAAATTCATATGTTGAAGCTCTAACCTCTAATATGACTGTGTTTGAAGATAGGGTCTATACAGTGATAATTACAGTTAAATGTGGTCATCAGGATGGGGCCCTGATCCAATAGGATTAGTGTTCTTGTAAGAGGACACACCAGAGAAGTCACTCACTCTCCCTCTCTCCTTAAATACATATGGTGGCCACCTACACACCAGGAAGCAGAACTTCACCAGAAATCAATCATGCCAGTACCGTGAACTCAAACCTCCAGTCTCCAGAACTGTGAGAAAATGCATGTGTGCTATTGAAGCCACTCAGTTGATGGCATTTTGTTATAGCAGCCTGAGCTAATTAAGACAATTATTATTTTGTTATTAGCTATTAAAATATAACAATAGCTTTGACAGCAAAGTCCAATTAGGTGGTTATTGCATTAGTCCAGGAGAAAGATAATGATGCTTTCCCAGAGATTATAGTAATAGAGATGACAAGAGAAAAAGATTTAGACATATTTTGGTGACTTGGCCAACAGGATTTGCCTAGGTATTGAATGGGGCAGTGCAAATGAGGGGATGCAAAGAAATAAGCATGACTTCTAAATGTCTAGATGGGTGGTGGTGCCACTTACAGAGATAGGGAAGTTCACAGAAAGAACAGCCTTGGAAGGGGGGGGTGGGGAGGGGGAGTGGAGAATGGAGGGAAATTTTTTAATACATAAAATTTGAGATGTCTTTGAGATATTCACACAGGTTACCTATCTGGGGAAGATGGTGGCCTGAGTTCTACCTTCTCATCTGCCACATGCTAAGTCTTCTGAGTGAAGCAGTAACTGTGATAGGAGAGTGGGCAGAGCTCAGCAGGGTGTGTGAAGCCAGAAGGTGGTACAATCAAGGAGAGAAAAGCACAGGGTTTTATGCATCAACCTCATTATTCCGGAGACTGTGAAAGTGCTAATACGCCCACTACGGCCACACGGGGCAGACTAGACTGTCTTTCTCCATCTTCCGAGGACACATAGCTGAACAATAGGAGAGAAGACTGTGCTCCCTCTGTCATGTCAGATTTGCAGTCCTGAAAAGAACACTCAGTTTATCTTTACAGGCAAAGACAGACAGGGCCTAGACTTGGCAAAAGGAAATAAAAACAAACCTTAGGGAACCCAGCTGCTAGAAACAAGACAGAGAAGCAGAGCACTTAGAATAATCTGTACTTCATGGACTAAAACACAAAAGATAAGATCTCTTAATTATGGCATGAAAATCATGAGACTAAATGTATCGTTTTTAAATTTAAGACTCCAATTGTTAAAAAAGAAGATGTCACCATTGAAAATGAAGAAATATATCAAAACACAAACAGATATGCCAAACACCTAAGGATCACAAGGGAAAAAGTAACAGAAGGTTAGAGGAGAGGTCTAGCTTAGCAATGTGGAGTCATTCACTTGAACAGAATTTAATGTACAGAGAGATGTTCTATTTACCTTTACCTCCAGAATCAGCCTCTTCTACTTCTTGACAACACTCCCTGTTAGAAAATAAATTCTTACCTACTAGACTTTTCACTTTAATTAAAACACAGTTAGCTGGGCACCTCCAATACATACCAATAGCATTAATTAAAATGAGCATATAATGCATACAATGCAAGCACAGTACCTTGCACATAACAGGGTCTCAACAAATTTTAGTTTCCCTTCTGTCTTAGGAGGCAACTGTTTGTCCCTTACTTTTACTCTTTGAGATTTTATTTATTATTTATTAACTTGCTTATTTATCTACTATCCTCTTTCTTAAACAGTCTTATAAAACTAAATGTACCTACATATTGTTATCTTTTCTGAGTTATTCCTTTCAATAAAAAGCAAATTCTTTCTTTTTACCACTGCTGAAATTAAGGGGAGAAAGCACAAGCTTCTAGAATATGTGTTTTGACTTATATTTACCTTAGGGTATAAATAAATCTACACTGACATAATATCACACATCATAAAAATAAGTTTGTGTATGAAAATAGTTCCTTTAGCCACCATTGAAATAGAATGCAATGAACAATCCAGACATGTATCTATCTTTCTCTATTAGTAACATACTAAAATTCAATTCAATGGCATCATGAAGCCTATGCTATTGTAATGATTAATTTTATGTGTCATCTTGACTGGGCCATCAGATACCCAGATAGCTGGTTAAATATTATGTCTGGGTGTGTCTGTGAGGATATTTCCAGAAGAGATTAGCATTTGAATTGGTGGAATAAGTAAAGCAGATGATCCTCCCCAATGTAGGTGGACATCATCTCATCTGTTGAGAGCCTAAATACAACAAAAAAGCAGAAGAAGGTTGAATTTGCTCTCTGCCTGACTGCTTAAGTTGTGACATCTATTTTCTCCACCAGCCTTCCTGGGTCTCCATTTTGCAGATGGAAAATTGTGGAAGTTCTCGGCCTCGCTAATTGTTTGAGCCAGTACCATATATATGCATATATATACAAAATGCTCAATAAATATTTGCAGAATCAATGAATTAACAATGTATGAAGCAATGCCATAATGCCATTAGCTAAACTAATGAGGAATAGATTAGATGATCAGAAAAAAATGTATTCTCCCCTAGATCAAATATATTTTTATATAAAAATGAAAGTGCTCAGAAATTGGACTACTTCTAGGAAGGCCAAAAATATGGAGTATACAATAAGGAGCTGTGCAGTATAATTGATATCATAGCAGTATTAGTAAGGGTTCTTCAGGGAAACAGAACCAATAATACAGAATATATTCATTCCTATCTTTCTATATTCATTTTTATATTCATTCATTTCCATGACATTAAATATCATCTATAGATCTCTGACTCTGAAATATATATTCCAAAGCAATACTTCCTCTATGAGCTCTAAGTTTATGCAATAATCAGCTGCATACTTGATGTCCTTGTTTTGGCTATTTCTGAGGTATTTTTAGATTATAATATACAAAACTGATCTTTAAGTCTCCATGTCTGTCGTAAAAGCAGACTCTTTCTACAGTCATCCAAATATTAGTAGTTGGCACTTCCATTCACCCAGGTATTAAATTAAACCCTAATGAGTCCCTCCTGAAAAATATCTCCCATTTCTGTACTTCTCTCCACTTCCATTGAAATAATTCTCCAAGATACTATCATTACAACAGTCATTTGGTCCACTACCACCGCTTCTCCAACTCATTTCCCCAGATCTACACTTGTTCTCTTCAAATTTATTCTCCATTCAGCATCCAAGATTTTTTATTGAGATATAATTTTAAATATAACATTATATTAGTTTTAGGTATACAACATAATGATTTAATATTTGTATATATTGCTATATGATCACCACAGTAAGTCTGGTTAACATCCATCAGCACACATAGTTATAATTCTTTCTTATTATGGGAACTTTTAAGATCTACTCTCCTAGCAACTTTTAAATATACAGTACAGTATTGTTAACAATAGTCACCATGCTGTACAAGATGATGTTTTTAAATTCTAAATCAACTCATGCAGTCTGCTTAGTTTTTCAGTGGTTCCCTGATATAGTTAAGAAAATAGATCAAAGCTATTGCAAACCCCCAAAATAACCTATGAGATCCTGCAGAATCTTGCTACCACTTACTCTGCCAATCTAATTCTATGAAACTTCACCTTTCACATAATATGTTCCAGTGACACTTGCTCTCACCTGCTCTAGCACATCAAAGTTTATCCCACTTCTCAGTCTTCACTCACACTATTATCAGGACATAGAATGATGTGCCCTTCATTCTTCTCTCTGTACATCCTCTAGGTTCCAGCTTAAATATTACTTCCTCAAATATAACTTCCATTGCATTCCATAAATCTAGATATAATTCTTTTTCTCCATAGAAATCATCATAATTTGTAATTTCATATGTATTTGTGTATTTATTATGTAATGACTACATCTTTAATAGGATGTAAATTCTGTGAAAATAGACAACTTTTTTTTCTTTTTAATTTAGCACTGTATCTTGAGAGCCTAGGGCCTTGGTTTCTTTAGAAAAGTGGCATTATTGTAGAACAATTGTAATTTAAGGATATAATAGATTAAGTAAGCAAACATAATTGAACTTCTTTCTTAAAGCTGTACCTTCACATGGTTCATATAGCTATTCTTTCCAAATATCCGGCTAAATACAAAAGCCAAGGGCAATAATAATGATTTTAATTTTGGTTTAAAATATATAAAGGTGTTTTTGTTTTATTCACTGAAATAATATTTTTGAAATCCTATTATGTACATGAGAGGGCAAAAAACTGGTAAGATAAATGACATTTTTTGCAATTAAAGTGTTCATAAAATGGTTGGTAAAATTAAAATATCCTCAGTCAATAGGTATTTATTGAATGTCAAGAACTATGCTAAGTTTTGGAGACACAAAGATGAATAATGCCTGTCCCCATATCCAGACAGAAGAAAACAGAAACATGCTCGACTGTAACATATATCTGTGTTATAAGTATAATATGCTAAGTCTAATTAGGAAGTATTTAACCCTACCTGCATGAAGAAATGAGGGAAGCTACTCCAAGAGGTGAACTTGAGGTACTCTCCCAAAGGATGGAGAGAAAATTTTACAGGGAAAGAAATTGGATTAGGGCATTCCAGCGGTAAACATGTGCAAATCATGTAGATTTATTTCAAGGTAACTACAAATAAGGACAACATTTATTAATAAACCATGTTTTCTTAGTTTGTCATATACTATAGAGAAAAAAATTAATTTTCAGTGACTGATCTTATTTTCTATAGAAATATAGGAAAGAGTAATCTTAAATATTCTAGATTTATGTTGTTTCAAAAAACAATTAAAGTATGCACACCTTTAAGATAAAAGCCAATTGCAAAAGACACTGGCTGGCTCAACCTTTCAGACCACAATTTATTAACAACACTGTGTTTCTAAAAGGACAAGATATATAAACACATATCAAGGCATAAAATCTGCTGTTCTGGCAAATGATGTCAGCCTAGCCCTTCACCTGGCCAGGAGCATTCTCAAGATACCAGATCCCTCCTTGCAACTTCTAGAACAGAGAAGGATGAGATGACCTGGCAGTTGATTGCAGCTCTTTCCTCTTTTACACCCTCTTCCCCAGAAGGGTAACTGAGACAGAAATCTTCTTGACTCTCTCCCCCACTTCTGTCTGTCAAAAGATCCTAAACCCTAACAGTAACTATTTATTTGAGACTAAAACAGTCCTTTCAGCAGACTTGCTTTATGGTTTCCAGGTATAATGAATATATGATATTGTCAAAGATTTATGCTTTTTTTCCATTTGTCTTTAACTGTGTTTGACATAAATAAATAACGTGGAAGTAAGTGGTACCATATGAGCACATAAAATATTTGAAGTATTGAGTCCCTATTTCATAGTTTTAGTACAGATAAGTCTGTCCTTATTCATGTAGTGTTAGATCAGCCAGGTTCCAACTTCAAATTCTCGGGCCCACTCCACCATTCCAACTTATTTTCTCACTCTTTCCCCTTCCAGATTTAGAAAAATATCTCATATCACATAAATCTCATTTGAGCTGTCCCTTAGTGGAGTAAGGTTCTTTGACTACCCTTCACTTAAGCATCCCCTGAGAATGCTACATGAGGAAAGAAGCAAAGGTTATTTTTCAGGGTCTTAAGAAGCAGAATGTATACAAAATGATCCCTAGCTAATGAAGAAGGAAGAGGCCCAGTAATCCTAGCTCTGAACTTGCCTTTGGGATCTTAAGAAATCATCTCCCTCCTTGGTTTTAAGTTTATCATCCATAAAATGGAGAAACTATATGGTCAAAGGTTTTTCATGGAGTTTAAATAAACTCATATATTTGAAAGTTTTAAAATGAATATAAAAAGCACTAAGCCTTTTACTAAAATCAAAGAGGGACACAACTCCACTGACTCATACACCACTTCTGCCCTTAAATGTATCCACTGGCCATACGTCTCTCAAACGACAATGTAACTATCAGCTTGACTTTCCTTTAGTGATTCTCAAAATGACTGTTAGAACTACCTGGCTGAGTGCAGCACTCCAGCAAGCTGAGCATTGTTTCTGTAGCACAGAAACTGTGTCATCACAAACTAGCACAGAAAGGTAGTAAAGGGAAAGACAAGGAAATAGAAGTTTTGAAGGACAAGAAAGTCCTTAAGTAGAGCACAGAATGAGAAATTGTAAAACACTGCTATACCTTCCAGAATTTAAGAGAGAGAAATTTGAAATGTAAAGTCAGGAATGGGCTCTCTATTGCTGTCCAGTTACAGTGTAACAACCCAGGCCATCTCAATAAGTAAGATCAGAAGATATTGATCAAACAATTTCAAATTCCAGTCCCATTACTAAACTATCACCTTGTAGTTCACTATGAATGATACATTTATATATTTTGTCCATATGTTCTGAGTATTATAATTTTATTACATTTTTGTGTTACTAGCTAGATGTATACCTTTAAAGTAAACCACATTTTTAAACCATATTTTGACATTCTTCCCTATTCTACTATAAAAGA
The DNA here is from genome assembly GCF_003031525.2 of Neophocaena asiaeorientalis asiaeorientalis. Classification (NCBI taxonomy): domain Eukaryota; kingdom Metazoa; phylum Chordata; class Mammalia; order Artiodactyla; family Phocoenidae; genus Neophocaena; species Neophocaena asiaeorientalis. The sequence goes on along the minus strand of NW_020172818.1, from coordinate 13,340,282 downwards.
AGCTTCAAAAACATGACTTGGCCCCAATATTCATAATATGTGACAATTTGTTTTTTGTTAATTCTTTTTGAAGTTGGTCTTATTTATTTGAATAGCTGAAATACTGGTAGATAAATTTGCTTCTATTGTTTTATAAACCATAGAAATTTTTTCTGGCTATTTTCTATTTTAACTGTCTTCCTCTAAATACTAACAAGCCAGATCTGCTCCTTCAGAAGTGAATACCTAAGTTTGATAACAAAGAAGCCTTTTGCCTTAATCAAAGGAACCACTCTTCAGTCTAAGCTCAAGTGACAGATTCAATTGGACTTTTGACTTGTATAACAACCACAAAGAATCTATCACCTTGCCCAGCAAGTAAGCCTTCTCAGTGCTTGTCATTTCTGTTACAAAGGAATTATCATGGAAAACAGTGCTTGTGAGGAAGGCCATATATAACCTAAGAGAGGCTCAAGTGATGGAAATAGAGATCCTGGTCTATCATTTACTTCCCCGAAAGCAATTTCCAGGCAATCAAAACCTCTCTGGAAGTCTCCATTTTCACTGGGAACTTGTATAGTATTTTGCCTCCTACTTTGCTGGAATTAAGCCATATGTAATATACTCTCCTTAGCATTTCAAACACTGTATTGATCTATTCAGGCTGCATAACAAAATACCATAGACTGGTAGTTTAAACAACAGAAATATTTTCTCACAATTCTGGAAGCTAGAAGTCTGAGTTCAAGGTGTCATCAAGGGTTGGGTTCTTCTAAGATCACTCTGCTATGTTGCAGATGGCTGTAACCCTCTATCTTCACATGGTCTTCTTTCTGTGTATCTGTATTCTAATCACCTCTTTTTTTTTTTTTTTTTTTTTGCGGTATGTGGGCCTCTCACTGTTGTGGCCTCTCCTGTTGCGGAGCACAGGCTCCGGACGCGCAGGCTCAACGGCCATGGCTCACGGGCCTAGCCGCTCCGTGGCATGTGGGATCTTCCCGGACCAGGGCACGAACCCGTGTCCCCTGCATTGACAGGTAGACTCTCAACCACTGTGCCACCAGGGAAGCCCCACCTCTTCTTTTAAGAACACCAGTCATATTGGTATAGGTCCCACACTAATGACCTTATTTTAACTTAATTACTTCTTTAAAGACCCTGTCTCCACATACAGTCACATGCTGAGGTGCTGAGGTACTGAGGGTTAGGACTTCAATCTATTAATCTGGGGGAGTGACATCAGCAAGATGGCCAAATAAGATGTGCCTCATCACAGCCCCACTCAACGACAACAATTTGGCATCTATCCACGGGCAAGAGTGCTTTTGTAGAAACTGGGAGATCCAGGTAGGAGACTGTGAAACCGCAGTGCAGTCCAAGAATGAGGAGAGTCACTTTGAAGAATGGCCTGCACCCTGGCGGCTGACTCGCCTACCACGGTCTCAGCTACAGATCCAGAAACAGCTTCATACCTCTGAGGACTTGGGTACAGCCCCGTCTGGCTTTGGTTCCATCACCAGCACCATAGCTGGGAGAGTCTTGCCCACAGGAAGACAGATAATAGACATACAGACCTCTGTTTGGCTGTGAACCCCTGAGTGGCCCATGAACCAGCTCTGCCCCTGCTTAGCTGTGAACCAGGAATCCCTTGAAAAAAGTGATTTAGACAGTCACCCACGGATCAGAGAGCCTTTGTGGAAGTCCAGGAGTCCAGCAGAGAAGTTCCAGCACAAAAAAATCTGAGGTTGGATGCAGTGGAAAGAGTAAGAGGAACAAACTGACTTTACACACATCACCTCTTCCCCAAGGTGACACAGCTCAGTGCCAAGAGGGCCTTCTCAGCTGTGATTTCTCCCTGGGGGGGCAATAAGAGCATGTGACGGGGGAGTGCCAGGCTTCCTCGGATGTGTGCAGCCCTGCCAAAGATACCCATCTCTGTCTCCCTCCATCCAGAGGACTGTGGAGATCTGCACAACTAGGGGACAGAGAGCAGCTGGGAGAACGGCAGGCAGGGCTCCAAACTGAACGTATCAAAGGGACTTGGATCCCACTAACCCATCATGGACTCCATCAGGAAGCCAGCTCACAAGCCACTGGGGATGCCTCACAGATGTTAAGAGAGTAGATCTTAAATGTTCTCAACACACACACACACACAAAGGGTAATTATGTGATGTAATGAAGGTGTTAACTAACCCACCTGGGATAATCATCTCACAATAGATACATGTATCAAATCATTATTTTGTACACCTTAAACTTGCACAATGTTACATGCCGATTATATCTCAATAAATCTAGAAAAAACTTCTAATAAATAAAAAGGCATGTAAACTTTAAAGAATGTGGTGGTGAGGACATAATTGAGTCCATAATAAGCCTCTATAAGTTTTTATCTTTAACCATGATCCCATAACATCAAACTTTATTTCCTCTTGCCTTAATGGACTTCTTATTCTAATGTCCTCCTGTCTTCCTTTTTGTGGCTGCTGGCTGCATTCCTTTTTATGTCTTCAGATCATCATAAACCTGAAATCTTACAATACTTTAAAATTCTAAGTTTCCAGTGGACAAGTGAAACTACATTAAAAATGAAGCATGACCAATGAAGTGTAAAGAAGTAGAATCCAAACACAATACTGCACACACACACACACACACACACACACACACACACTCACACAGAAATATTTTCCACATTCCATGTATATACACATAGGGTTTTCTCATTTGTTTCACCTTGACATAATTCCTTACAGGCATTGCTCTAAGCTAATGTTAATTGTATAGTCATGCTAGTTGGATTTGGCAACAGTGTCAAATTTCTTGGATGACACTAACAAAATACACCTATAATCACATCTAATTATGAAATTATTGGCAAAATTCAACTCGTCTTCTGGACTATCCTGAACTTTTTTCACAAGTGTTACTACTTAGTTATCTTTTTCTCCCTTGGGACTGAAGTTTTTAAGCATGTTCTTTTAAACTGAAGCAGCAAAAGTCCAACCTAAATAGTCCAAGAAGTAGTACTTTAGATTTTGATGCTTGTCATTAATTTTTTTCCATACATTACTCTTGAGAATATTATTTTAATTTGCTATTATGAAGTTAGAATAAGCAGGCCTGTAATTTTGAACTAAGGAGATATAATGGTTATTTAAGAATATTTGTGCAGATAAAAGGTACAGAGAAGTGGTAGAGTATATAGTCCATGGGATGGTTCTTCAAAACATGCTCTGAGGTTTTAATCAAAACAAGAAGTTCCTTCTCACATACAGTTGGCCATTTCCAATTCAGACATTTAAAAAGAATAAATTCCCCCTTGAAGAATATAATTCCTAGATTTTTTTAAGGTTGGCAATATTTCCTAGACTGGCAAATTAATTTCCTAGACTGATTCTTTTTTCTCTTACAACTTAAAACCTCAAAATCATCCATCCTGCATTAATTTAATATGATAGATAAGAACAGCTGCAGGCATTCCAGTCTAACCTGTACAGGATAAAAAGTCAAAGATTTTTTTTCCCTGATACCTGAAGAAAAGGTGCCCAAAGCTTATTCTCACTAACTTATGACATGCATTTCCATCCTGCCTATGTACGAGTAAAGTGGATTCTAAACTATTAAGAAGAGGCAATGTTGCTATAAGAGCTACCTCCCTTGTCCCACCTCCCTTCTTTCTCAACTGGTAAGTCCCTGTGCCAAGGACAATGGATGGCCACAGCTATCCATGTTGCCATGGAGAGTAAATCCAATCGCCACAGAAGCTGGATATGTCTTTCTGCTTCAAGAAATACCCAACATCGATCAATCTTTGTATCAAGTTACAATAAAATTTGTTAAGGCATGGTGAAAGATTTGAGTCATCTCTATCCCAGTCTTTTATCTTGCCTGAAACGTATCAGGAGTTTCAGAAAGTCCACCAACTTTCCTGCTTAGCATATGTAGCCTGTCTGAGCTAGTACCATTGTCCAGCCATGAGACACAGGGGAACTGAGCAGTTGCACATCTATCATTGCTCAAGGTTTGTGCTTCAAAATGCTCTTTCCCTTGCCTTTTTATGAGGAAGATGATTACAATTTCTTGATTTCAGCATTTCACAAAGCAAGGCAATTTTGTCCACCCAGGAGCCTACTTTTGCATTTACATCAAACCTGGGGGCCTGAAAGTTTGATATATGAAATCATTCCAGAAGATTTTATGAGCAGAGACACAAGGTAATGGTTCAAATGTATTTGAGAGCAATAAATCAGTAAAATATAGCTGTTGTTTCACGATAAAAGATCCTTTCTTTTAGGTTCTTTTAGATTTTTCCTAAAAATCTTCAAATAGGTCTCTAAATGTTTTGCAACAGGGTCCTTAAGGCCATATATATGTGAATTATAAGTTATCTGATACTCTGTTTCTACACATGCACTTTAATTTTCCCACATTCCAGACTTCTTCCACATTGATGGTAGGAAGTCACATTACAAGACTCTGATAGCCTTTGCAGCTCTTCAGCTATCGTTGAAAAACAGTTTCATGCAAAGGGAAACTGGTTAGTCTGTATAAAAGCAATTAAATAAGCTTTTATGTACATTTGCTGATTCTGTATTTAACACAGTAGCTTGTACCATGTTCACATTGTCATAAATATTTTTCTTACCCTTAACATTTATTCAGAACGAAATGCAATGCTTTCATGCATCCAGAATAATATATAAGTAATACTGTTTGTGCACTAACATGCTTTACCTGAATTTGTTTGCCTAGAAAAGGGAAATAGTTCTATATACACATGTTCATTTTAAAGTTGGAGGACAAATGATACCAGTGATTCATGACAGAGTAAAACTGTGAACATCACTTAGCCAACTAAAAGTCTTTTAGCTTTTGTATTCAGTTTCATTTACTTATTTTTCAAAACTTTGAACACCAATTATGTGTGAATCCAGTCTACATGCCTGAAATACATAGGTAAAGAAAACAAGCAGAACATTCTTGCTTTTTTTGTGTTCTAGCATAAGGAGACACAAAGTAAAGAATAAACACAACCAACTGAAAGTAAAGAGCAAGCTAAGGGGTTTGGGGTGCTGGAAGGACAGATTGCAATTTTAAATAGGCTGGTCAGAAAATGATTCACAGAAAAAGTGACAACTGTGCAAAGGTTTAAATGAGATGAGGTTGCTAGTCAGTGAGAATAACTGGGGGAAGAAGGAGAGGGAGAAGCCAGGGAGAATAATCTTGGACAGGAGCTTGTGTACAATGTTCAAGGAACAATAGGATGTTCACATATTGAAGAATGAAAAAAATCAACCAAAGCCATGTCATTCAGTCTAAACTTCCCTGAGTCTACAGGTAACATGCATTGAGTCATTCCTGCTTATAATAAACTAGTAAGTTTCATTCCTGCTTATAATAAACTAGTAAGTTCTCATAAATATTTTCAATTTATTTACACGTTTGCATCCCCATTCTTACGCAGTTTTAATTTACATTTTTGCATTTTTCATTATATTATAATCTTCTTCAGGATAAGGAATTAGTTTTCTACTCATTATTTTTCTCTATTATGTTTTTTAGACCCAATAGACATTCAATAAACCTTATTAATTGTAAGCAGAAAAAAACAGACTTAAGAGGCTGAGTTTTAAAAATTTTAACTTAGATCCCATGAATCACAGTCATCAAATCTTTTGGTCTTTGCCTGAGCTTCCTAAAGTGCAATTGAAAACCAATTAATAAGTTGTTAGATGTGTGAAACATTGTATAAATGTAAAATTATAATCAAATAGACTCCTTACTTGTATTCTACAAATATATGAATAAAAAATAGGAGAGATAAAATGCAGAATTCTGAACACAGTTATTCAGAAAAAAAATGCAATTGACAGAACATTGAGAAAATCAAAACACTGCATGATGGGGCCAGTGATGACATTCTGTGAGCTACTGACCTGGATTTTCAGCTCTGATGGCCAATTACCATCAGCTAATACTAAATACCTGGATGCTAACCGCGATTAGGCCCTTGGGAAAGCTTTGCCTTCCACATTGATCCATCATGCCTTGTCTATTTCTAGAATCATGTCTCTCATGATTTTTAATCTTGTCAACTTTCATCTGAATCCCAACTTGCAATCAAATAATGAGTCCAGTACTTAAATAATGTACTTTCATAGCTTCAAGATGCTACATAGGCTGTTTACATCAGGACTTTCTCTGATTGGTGTTCTGTGACTGTGGTTAAGCCTCAAAATTATTTTATTTATTATTCTAAACTTTTTACAAATTCCCAAAAGAAGTATGAACAAATTTACTCGACAGATTGGTAATGAGAAATATTAAATGAGGTTATCTGAGGATGTTGTTATTATTATTTCTTTTCACATAGAAAGTGAAGCTGCTCACGGTGTTCAATAACTTTGAGTCTACCTTTCTTATAGACACAATGGAACAGATTTTAGCTTATTTACAGACACACAAAACATCCTCCCATTCAACTTCCTGTTATGAATTGTACATTGTCGTTCATTATTCATTCATTTTATATCTAATTATCTATCTCCAGCAATACACTAGAGACTGTGCTAGATGCTGGGGACGTTAATATAATTAAGACATTCTCAATGTCTTTTAGGAATTTAAAGACTAATGGAGGAGAAATAGAGATTGACATTCTACTTTGACTAGAGCTTTCCAGCATACTGTGGTTCAAAAGTGTAGAACAGAGGAAATGGCCCATGCTTACCAAACTCAAAGAAATTGGTATATAAACCAGTTGTATAAGCCAACTGCCTACTTACAAATTTAAAAGTAGTGATATTTTCTCAAACTAATGTGAATATCCTTTTCCACTATCCAGAGAAACCTTTACCAATATCAGATTAGAAAAGAAACCAAGGTAACATTCAGACGGTTTCCCAGTGAGAATGGTATTAGAGTAAAGAAATCTAAACAGCCATAACCTATACTCAGGCTATAATAAATACTGAAGAACACACTCAGCCACTACAGCCTGATATACCTCCACTGTGACTCAACAGTCAGTTCTCTAGATATAATGTCTTCACTATTTTACAGTTCAGGCTAGCACAGCCAAATCCTAGCTCTTGCTTCTTTCTCCCCCAGGCTTTTTGATGTTTTATAAACACGTATTTTCTTCAAGCCAATTAAAATGTATTTGGTTCTGTTTGAGTGATTGTCACCCATTCACTAGGTGACACAAGCACGCTTTCTTGAAACTTACCTTAGGTAACTATCCTTATATTATCTTGCCATTTTTTAATATATTGACTATTTCTTAGGCACGCTATGTATTTAACTGTATTGGCAGAAAAATATGATTTGCAGTAGGCTATTAGAACTAATAGATACAATGACTTTTATATTTGCCAAAAATGACCTCTTTCTGTCTTCCCAGGTTGTAAAAATGATGATTATTGTCGTGGTGACATTTGCCATCTGCTGGCTGCCCTATCATATTTACTTCATCCTCACCGCGATCTATCAACAACTAAATAGGTGGAAATATATTCAGCAGGTCTACCTGGCTAGCTTTTGGCTGGCAATGAGCTCAACCATGTACAACCCCATCATCTACTGCTGTCTGAATAAGAGGTAAACACAGGACTACCAAATGCAAGCTCCTTTTCACTTCTGACTTCAGTGAAAGCATATAATGCTGTTCCAGCTCCCTGATGCACATTTAAAATTCAAAAGGAAGGGAAAATTGAAAAATTCACTGAGAGGAGCACAGAGCTAGATATTTTTCTAGACTCCTCCCTATTTAATGAAATAGCTCACCTTAACAATTACCTCCTCAAAACAATGCTTTTAGGGATTCTACCTGGGTGGGTTTTATATAGGCCAAATTCTCTCTCCAAACCCTTTAGAATTATACTTGCCAAAGACAAAGAAATGCCCTGTTATTAAAGGAGGAGAGTTGAAAATGTGCTCAAGTCCTCCAAGAAATGAAGGCACTTCGTAGAAATGCACAGACAGAGAGATGATGGCATATGTGAGTGGACTCTATTAAAAAGGATGTCTTGTAAATAGACTTCAAAATAGAAGGTGTTGTGAGAGCAACAGAAGCAACACTAAAGAATGACAATCCTCCTTCCAGCATAATGAGGTCAGCGAGTTAGACAGGGTGCAGCCTCTGGTGGAGGGGGCGCTATTTTTTAAAGTGAAGTTGGAAAGAAAAGTAGAAATATTCACAGTTCAATTTAAGACTGGGAAAAAAAAGGTAAACTGTGGTTTCCAGATAAAAAGCACCTTAGTTGTAAGGTCAGCACATGGAGGAGAAGGGTTAAGTTTCATAGGGTCAATAATTTCCTTAATAAACCAATATGGTTTAGCACAAGCAGAAACTGAATTTCATGGAAGTAACTACATGACCTAAATCCTAAGCTCGTTTTCCAGTTGGACCTCTACCACACCGTTCCTCAAGTTTCTTAAAAACTACTAAATTCTTACTTTTTTTCAGTAAGTGCATAAGCCATATATCAATTCAAACCTCCCCATAAGCAGTACATCTGTTTTTAATCAACTTCATTTAATGGTTTACAAAGCCAAGGATTTTGCACTTTCATATATGATTAGATAAAAACCATCCAGATGAGCAATTAATTTTAATATTAAATGAGACTTTATAAATGTGTAATTATTTCTGTCAGAAGCTATTTTGAAATGTCATTTTTAATTGCCTTACCCAGCAAACTTAATTCACTTATGTAAATGTATAAAATTATTAAAGAAACATACACTGTTTCTTTAGCATATTGATTAGTGATACTGTGCTTTTACTATATGATGAGCTTGCTTCTCATTGATGGAAAATTAAGATTCAGTTCAAACAAGAAGAACGTAAAAGACTAGTACCAATACTGTGGCATAAATTCTAAGAGTTTGACTAGAAAATTAAATTAAAAAACTGAGTTGGCTTAACTGCATTAAGTAGGGCTTTCTGCACCAGTTGAAGGAAATTTCCACTTGAAAACATGACTTTTTCTTCCCATGGCCTGCTTCTCCTCAGATTTCGAGCTGGCTTCAAGAGAGCATTCCGCTGGTGTCCTTTCATCAAAGTTTCTAGCTATGATGAGCTGGAGCTCAAGACCACCAGGTTTCACCCGACTCGGCAAAGCAGCCTGTACACTGTGACCAGGATGGAGTCCATGACAGTGGTGTTTGACCCCAGTGATGTGGATAAGACCAAATCCAGTCGGAAGAAGAGAGTGCCTCCAAGAGACCCAAGCTTCAACGGCTGCTCCCGCCGGAATTCCAAATCTGCCTCCACCACTTCAAGTTTCATAAGCTCACCCTATACTTCTGTGGATGAATATTCCTAAATCCATTTCCTCAGCTGAAAGAGTAGGGTGAGGCCATCATGGTGCCACCATAGGCCCACACCCTCCTGATTGTCGGTCAGCCCTGTCCTACATACTCTCTGAAAATAGAAGGGCAATTTTTAGGCAACTATGTTTCAACTGAGAAAGATAGCATATAAGTATAACAAAGACACTATTCAGGTATTTGCCCCCTCAAAAGTAAAATGGCCTTTAAATTTATTCTTTGAAAACGGAATTATTATATGTAACAGAAAAATATACTGAAAAATACTTGTAGAATGTTCCATTTTTCTCACTGAAAAACTGCAATATACATTTGTGACACTAAGGTGACATATGATTTTCCCAAAAGATTAAAGAACCTTTAAAATATAATTATGTGAATGAATTAAAACAAAACCTGTATAAAATGATATGTTTTCATCTATAGCTATAAAACAGAAAAAAGTTATATGACTAATTTTACCATTAGAATGATGGAAACTTAACCTCCAGGAGTAAAAGTTAATGAAAATCTTTGCAAAAGAGAACTAATTCTGTGGAATAAAATTTTTTTGAGATTTAAAGATTTTCTCCAAGAAATGTAACTGAAAAAGAAATCTAATCAAATTATTAGGCATCTGTACATATTATTTTCTTTACATTTTTATCTGGGAAAGTGGCTTCAAAAGAAAAAAAATAATTATTTACTTTTTGACCATTACATATATTAAAGCGCCAAAAGCTAAGAAACAAAGTTAGGGCCTTAAAATGACAAAGCAAATCCTTCTGATCCTCCCTATTTTATTTTTCACAAATATTTTTAAAAATTTTTAAAAGATAGGTAGATTACAAAACACTAAAGATGCTTTCTAATGGAGAAGGGAAGAATCTCTGACTACCAATTTTATTTTTATTTTTTTTGTGTGGTACGCGGGCCTCTCACTGTTGCGGCCTCTCCCGTTGCGGAGCACAGGCTCCGGACACGCAGGCTCAGCGGCCATGGCTCACGGGCCCAGCCGCTCCGCGGCATGTGGGGTCTTCCCAGACTGGGGCACGAACCCGTGTCCCCTGCATCGGCAGGCGGACTCTTAGCCACTGCGCCACCAGGGAAGCCCCTGACTACCAATTTTTAGGTGAGAATTAAATATAGTAATTCATAGTTATGACAGCGGACAAGAACATCTACTAGCTCCAAAGGGAAACGTGTTTCTCCTCCATAACCCAAGGAAAACGTTTAAGGTGGATGTCAACTTAATACTTGTACAGTGCCCTTATTCTCTCCCCTTCCCCCACTGAAAAAAAGAGTAAGGACTAGGGGAAAGTATCAGAAAATATATTCAGATGCAAAGCCTTAGGACAAAAAGTTTATGTACTGCCTATATGTATATTAGTACCTATAGGTAAATCAAGTAAGACGTAGAAAGCTGAATCAACTGTTAGAGTAGAAAGCTGGACCATACTTGGATAAATGTGAACTAATACCAGGCGAACGAGAATAATATACACCTTTCCACAGAGAGACCCTTCCTTTTGTCTGCTTAGATAATTCAGAAATTTCTCCAGAAAGAAATGAGCTAATGGTCCTAAAGAAGCATCTGTTTTACTACAAGCAAAAATATACTGACACATTTCTGAAACCCATAACAAAACAAGGTACACCATTAAGCGTAGAATTTACCTTCCAGACCTCAGTGCTTATAAACCATCTTTTCTTGAATTAGGGATACTCTCACTCCTGCTCAAGAAAGCAGAAACCTCCTGAGAATGTGGTTGTATAGTACAGACTTCTCCTTTAAAATAGTCAGATTTTTAAAGCTATCCAGCTAAAATAAATACCGATAACACTTTACTGGATTTTCATGTCTCCATCAATACAGAACCTCCTGGTTTTTTTTAAGAACAAGATAAAAGCAATTATTTCAAGAGAATATCACGGTCTATTGCTCCTACAGCATCAAATTTTCCAATCCTACCCCCTGTTTTGGACCTGAAGTCAGAAATATTTAAAGTGTTACAAGGTGTTCAAAAAGTCTACACACCCCTCATCGTATGTGTTTAAGCTGAATTTCTTCTGATTACACCAACAAACAAGTAGATGCACATACATACATACATACACACACATGCAAGTGTGCAGACACATACAGTCTGTTTAACGTATGTAAGAACTTCAAAGTATTAAATTCAAAACTGAATGCTGAAATAGTAGTGGCCTTTACAGAGTTGCCACAAACAGTTCAATAAAGTCTGTGAAGCTTGTATGCATGCTTTAGATAAGCAAATGTATTACCATTTACTACCTAATTGTTGAATATGTTTTTAAGTGTTCATTCCAAAATATGTAAATGCTTATCATATAATGTGAAAGTGTCAAGAAAAAACCTAATATTTTAAAGCAAATATTTCTTCTTCTTTAATTTATAAATGATTGTGGGACTAGCATTAATGAACGTTCTAGATACATGGGACCATATTCAGCTGTAGAATAGGAATGTGAAGTCTGGCCCCCAAAATCAATGTAATCATCCCTCACCAAAATACATTAATACTGGGTCGTATGGTAGTTCTATTTTTAGTTTTTTAAGGAACCTCCATACTGTTCTCCATAGTGGCTGTATCAATTTACATTCCTACCAAGAGTGCAAGAGGGTTCCCTTTTCTCCACACCCTCTCCAGCATTTATTGCTTGTAGATTTTTTGACATGGCCATTCTGATTGCTGTGAGGTTATAACCTCATTGTAGTTTTGATTTGCATTTCTCTAATGATTAGTGATGTTGAGCATTCTCACATGTGTTTGTTGGCAATCTGTATATCTTCGTTGGAGAAATGTCTGCCCATTTTTGGATTGGGTTGTTTGTTTTTTTGATATTGAGCTGCATGAGCTGCTTGTAAAATTTGGAGATTAATCCTTTGTCAGTTGCTTTATTTGTAAATATTTTCTCCCATTCTGAGGGTTGTCTTTTAGGACAGGAATAAAGACGCAGACGTCGAGAATGGACTTGAGGACACAGGCAGGGGGAAGGGTAAGCTGGGATGAAGTGAGAGAGTATCATTGACATATATACACTACCAAATGTAAAACAGATAGCTAGTGGGAAGCAGCTGCATAGCACAGGGAGATCAGCTCAGTGGTTTGTGACCACCTAGAGGGGTGGGATAGGGAGGGTGGGAGGGAGACACAAGAGGGAGGAGATATGGGGATATATGTATGCATATAGCCGATTTACTTTGTTATACAGCAGAAACTAACACACCATTGTAAAGCAATGATACTCCAATAACGATGTTAAAAAAATACTTTAATACACCTGAAAAACATAACTCCTGCCTTCACACATTACGGAAACTCAGTATAATTTAGCAGGACATCTAAGGAAAAATATTGCTCCAATCAGCTGTTTTGTTTGTATTCCTTTTGTTGTTGTTGCTTTGCTTGCCAAGTATCATCCTTCTGGCATGATGCAAATACCTGAGGTCCAGAGAGTATCTTTAATACTTTTTAGGGAAAACTGACATCATTTACTCAATACTCATGACTCTTAAACCAAGACCTTATGAAGCAGAATACTTTAGGTTCAAAAATTTGAAAAGTAATAATAATAAAATGAATGAATACAATATGAAAAAATGAAAGAGATAAGATTTTTGGTCTGAATTTTGACACTGAGAACTGTAGAATGATACACATGGAAACCAGCTTTAGTAGGAGTCATGTTAAATAAAGCTATGCCAGTATTTTCATATTTGTCAGGGTTTGGAAGAATTTGCCACCAAAATTCACTCTACCCTCTGATGTTCAAGTTCACTGTGAATCTTTTTCACTGTTTGTAGGCAAACAGTGGCTGGAAATACCAGGCAGATGGTCAAAACATCCTAGGTGTTTTTGTACTTAGATCAACAGCAGAAGAATACAAACTATTTTGAGAGAATTCTAAAAGACTCAAAAAACCTTGCATCATTTTAAATACTGTTTTTAAAGACAAAAATAATAAACATTGTATTTTCATTATTTTGCATCTGGACAAAGTGTTTTTGAAATTCCCTGCATGGGAAAAAATTAAAGCAAACATGATTACTATAGAATCCAATCAAACATCTTTTATTTTTTTAGCAAGCTCAGTATGCTGCTGCATTTTTTTTATCTCCCAACTTCACGACAATGACATTTCTGATCCAGCAGCCAAATTCATATTCTTTTCCAGATCCTGCCAGTCTCTTATAAACAGAGATCCTATGCATTTCAAAGTGAACTCCTCCCTTCCAATGCACACAGAAGAATGCCAAGAAGCTTAGTATCATACCTCAGAAGAACAAAATAAATGTGAAAAATCAATGCTGCCTAGCTCAGAATTTGAATTTGGTTTTTGTTAGTGCAGAATTTCATCAGAAAACTTCTGATTAGTGTCTGGTAATTTACTCCATCAAATACAAAGGCAGGATAATTATAACAATTTCGCACATTTACGAGTAACAATTTGAGTTCCCACTTATTTTTGTCCGTGTGCCAAAAGTTAAGAAAATTCAAGCATGACACTGGCCAGGTTGTAATATTTTCCTTCGGGCCAAGCAGGAATGGAGAATAATGTCCAATAGTTCTGAACAAATTCAGTAACTGTGTGTTGTAAAATAGCTTGGCAAAAATTCTGTGTACATAAGAAATAAATGTATATAATGTTTGTAGCTAGTGAATAAAGTATTTTCAAGTTGTGATAATTATACTGAGTAGATTTAATACATTCATTACCCTTTGTATATGTGGTGATATGTAACAGATTTGATTTCTTTTTTATTTTCCTTTAAAAGCATTAAAAATAATATTAAAAATAAAAGCAGTCAATATTTTTCTACTGGAACATATGTTCCAAAACATATGTTATGGAACGTCCTACCTTGTCTAAACACATTCACCTAACCACCCTTCAAAACTATATTGTGCTTCCTCCTTTATTTTTCTTCATAAAAATGTCTAGCTTTCCTAAATTACCTTGATTCGGAAAAAGCATCTATGGGGAGCAAAGGTAGCAAACTGCAGAAGAATATTCTGAGTAGTTAGCAGCAGCAGGTTAATTGGAACACAGACTGAAAAGTGCATGTAGCTGAGTATAGAGCAGAGCATCTTAGAGCCATGGCATCAGAGCTATAACAACTGACAGACTCCAGTTTAAATCCAAGCCCCACCATCTGCTAGCTGGGGGACCTGGGGCAAGTGATTCTCTGCACTGAGCTTCATTTAACTCATCAATAAAAAAAGAGAAAATAATAATTTCTTCAAAGTGCTAATGTGAGGATTGAATGAGCTACTGCATGAATAAGGCAGAGGCAAACATTACATAAGTGTTCAAAAACATCATTAGTATCATTGTGTGCGTGGGGGGATTAAAGAAACCCTTGTTGCCCATATGATTCTGCCCCCATCCAAAGCTCTTTGAGGGGCATAAGGAGCCTATAGTCTCCTATCCCTGAGCCCTGGGCTGTTTTCAGAGTCCCCACAAGATCTCAGGGATTACATAAGTGTTCTGGAAATTTGCCATCTGGCCATGGGCCTTAGCAGGGAAAGCTATACAGGTGAAGGGTTAGAAATGGCCAATTAAGAGAAGGAGTAGCTTCAGACATGTGAAACTAAACTCACTTCTTAGGAAAGGTGCAGCCATTTTAGGTTGAAGAATAAAAATGTTGAACTTCAGAAGATAATAGGTGATGGAGGAAAAGCAGAAAATTTTCTTTCTGGTTTCCTTGGCAGCATCACTGACTGCTCTCTCAGGGCCTCCTCTCCCATGCTCTGAGGAAGAGTGCTCAGGGACAATTCCAGGTCAGGTGGCAGCAATGACCCACACTGACTCTCCATTTCCACCAGCTGCAAGGACATCTTATTTGATTCAGTCCCTCAACCCCATTTAGATACAAGCATTCCCTAACCTATCCTACCAACTCACTGAAGAAGCAGGAAGGAGAGAAAAGAGCAAGGGACCTTCACCAGCTCACCACCCATCTAAAGCACTGGGAAATCCTCTAAGCTCTTAAAAGATACCCAATGTTCTAATGACTCACACTATATCAACTGCTACAAACAAGGTCCAAGTTGCCATCATTTCCTGCCTGGATTATTGCAATAGCCTACACCCCATGCTCTCCTTAAAGTTTATTCTCAAGAAAGCAACCAGAGAGATTCTTTTAAAACTGCATCACATCATCTCTCACCTCTGCTTAAAACCCTCTCGTGGCTTCCCATTTCACTCAGAATAAAAGCCAAAATCCCTACAACGGCCTAGTGATGTGGCCCTTCTTAGTTTTTCTGCTTTTCTCTTCCATGCTCACTGAGATCCATGGATCCATCTACATCGACTTCTTTCTTAGCATATGCCAAGCATGCTACAACCTCAGGACTCTGGAACTGGCTATCTCTTTTGTCTAGAATGTTGTCCACTGAGATAACTGCATGACAAACTCCATCATTTTCTTCAAATCTTTGCCCAGTGAGGCTAATACTGATTACTTTATTTAAAATAGCAAACCCTTACCCCCACCCCAAACTATTCCTCCCAATTTTCCATCTTGCTTTTTATTTTTTCACATTAATCATTTTTTAGAATACCATATAACTTATTCATTATATTTAGTATCTATTCATTATATTTAGTATCTATTTAGTATCTACTCCCCTGAATAGATGTACAAGCTCTACTAGGGAATGGGCTCATTAAATAATCATTAAATGAATGAGTGAGTAAAAAAGTTTTGATGCAAGGTATAGTGGAGATTGAAGTTCTTCATAAAGCCATCATTTCCCAATGCCAGAGTATGTCAGATGACATTGTCCTACTGTCTCATACCATCAAGCCCCCTGTGTACACTCTTCACTGTGATGCCAGGGCTGCTGTTTTGTAAAATACACTCTCCAGACTCCCTTATTGCCTGAGTTTCTGTTAGGTTCTGTAATGGGAGTCATTAGAAGGAACTCAGAGCGTAGAAGGAGAGAAATTCTGGTCAGTGGTATTCCAGCAGCAGCAAACCTCTACCTTCTTCAACACCCCCAGCACTAGCTTTCCATGCACCCTCCAAGATAACAGTAGCAACTGTGCTGTGCCCCTTTAATGATCAGATCCCAACCACACCACATTCCCTCACCAGAAGGTCTATGACATTTTCACAGATTCCCAAGCACCGAGTCTAGCAATATCTCCTCTTACTTTTTTGTATCCCAAGATTCCGCAGCTAGTATGTATTTCTGCATTGTATCAAGACCTGATTTTTGCTCTTTCAGACTTCTAACATCTATGGAACCAAAACCTCTGCTTGAAATACCTAATGTGATTTACCTTTTCCTTACTGGACTTCTTGGATTCTGGCTTAGTTTAATTATGTCTTTGATCTCGAATACCATCTGAACCCCCAATCGATGGAAAATTGGGCATTAATAATCAATGGCATGCAATGTCATTGTGATTAAATTATCACCTTTGGTTACTTGGGATGAAAGGCCTACTGAAGGCAAGACTTTGGGAAGCTGAATGGCAGCTGTACTTATTTATTGTGGGATTATTAACTACAATGACTGAGGAGGGGAGGTAGTAGTATTTCTAATAATATATACACTAGAAAACATACACAGTGAAAATGATGAGCTTAGGCCTTTAAACTTTTATCACAAGTAATTATTGGAAGACCATCAGTTTTATAAGAGGGCCCTAAAATAACCTCTTATTTTAGGCAACCACAGAGCTGATATGACTAAAAATTACTCCTAAAATTTAACTGTGTGGGTTGCAGAATTACAACATCAGTTATGTTCATAGTTCATTGAAAGAGGAAGACAGTTTCCCTTGAGGAAGAACCTTGCAACACAACCACAAGTATACATTGTAAGTATCCCTTCAAGGCTTTCCCCAGAGGACCTGTGGCCTTTCACTAGAAAGAATGTGCACTGTCAAAAGAGATAAATATATATGTATAGAAAAATATGTATAGAATATGTATAGTGGGCAGACACAGATGACCCATCTGACCACTAAATGTCTATGAGCACTATTTGTGCTCAACACAGAATGTACTCCCCACACACCCCATTGCAGACCTCACGAAGTGGCACCCAGTTACTGCAGCCAGCTCAAAGATCAGGATATCCAGGTGGTGTGTAGCCCTCTTCATCTGACCTGCATGGGGTTATTCCTGGTACTGTGATCTACAATCTAAAATGACAAGCCATTTGTCCCACCCCACATCCAGCACACAGTGGTGGAGAAGGGACAGAATAAATATAACTACAAACTTAAATTCAAGAAAGGGAAGAATAGAAGCACACAGCAGGCACTGGTTCTTGCAATGATGGATTTCTAGAGGAAAAGTATTGTGTGTTCCTGGCAGTGGAGTATTTTTGGGCCTCTCACTGTTGTGGCCTCTCCTGATGCGGAGCACCAGGCTCCAGACACGCAGGCTCAGCGGCCGTGGCTCACGGGCCCAGCCGCTCCGTGGCATGTGGGATCCTTCCAGACCGGGGCACGAACCCGTGTCCCCTGCATCGGCAGGCAGACTCTCAACCACTGCGCCACCAGGGAAGCCCCTCTGTATCTGATTTTAATGGCTGTCATCTGAAAACACATGCATCAAAAACATATGTGTAGAATCAAATGGAAAAATGAGATATTGTTAGCTTCCTTTACTATTGACTATGGATGTTAAAACACAAAATAAGTAAAAATACTCCTTAAGAGTATAAGCATATGAAATAATTAATAATTATACTTATTTTTCACCAACTATGCAGAAGTTTTCCTTTAATATTCTGTTCTGCAATTCAATCACTTACACTTACATACTGAAAGGTACTGTGCTTTCTTAGGTTATTAACAAATGTTTTAACATCTTGTCTAACTGTTGAAGAACAAAACTTTTAATATAGAAGATTTAAATATTTCAGAAAGTTTTGTTTATAGGTTTTGTAAGTATGAATACAAGAAGGATTTTATAGGAAGTATCCTTCTTTGTCCTTGGATTACGGGAAACCTTCTTTCAGACTTGGAGCTCCAGATCATAGTGAGCCAAAATCAAGCAACAGCTTTGAAAGTTCTTTTGACCCTGAGTATGACAACTGAAGTACACATGCTAGCTATTCTCTTCAGGCTGAAAAACCTATCACCCCATCTCAAGTTCAAAGAGATAGCTGCTTCCTCTCTATGGCTTAACTTCTCTTAGATTTCACCTCGTGGTTTCTCTCAGGAATCAAAGGAACTCCAGCAAACATGAATCAACCATTTCACTTTTATGCCTGTTAGAGTCCATGAAGATCATGGTCAAGTATAAAATGTAGTCCACCTACCTCATATGATAACAGAAGAGCAGACTATTAAGGATAGCCCTGTATGGATAGAGGTGAAAGCAGCTAAAAATTATCTAAACATTATATAATTGCTTTGCTAATACCCCTCCCTCAGTGATCATATGAAATTTCATTGTTCAGAGTAGAGTTGAGACAACCGTAATCTTTCATTTTATCATTTTGATCATCCTCAGAAAATGTGAGTGTATACAGACTATTAGGGCATAGAACATTCACAATAGCCCATAATATTATACCAAGGACATAAGGATTTCCTTGCCATGTAGACTTAGAAATTACTCAGTTTATTTTGTCTGTTTTCAACAGAAAACATTTGTGTGAAGGCAAGAGAAAATCGTGTTCAATTTAGTAAAAAATGTTTTAAAGTTAACACATTTATTTCAGCAAAAATATTCATCATCATCTTCAATCAGCTTCACCCACTATTACCAGTTTAAGCATTTAGACTGTATTTTTAAATCATGCATAGCTTATTAATTTTTTATACAGCCTTATGAAGTAGAATATTATCCCCATATTTATTTATTAATTTAGTAAAGAAATTAAAACACAGATATTTAAGCACTCTTCCCCAAATGACACAGCTTGCTGTTGGTGAAAGTAAGCTTTGAGCCCAGGGAATTTGACTCCAGAAGCTACCTACACCTTTGACTAGTAGTTTGTGAGTTCCAGCCACATAAACCTGATACAGTAAAGGCTATGTATGTCTGTCTCTGATGCTGATACAATCTTAGGAAACAAAAAATCCTGACACATTCTGATATTGTAATCTTTAAAGTGTGGATAGTATACATTGCATTTGGTGGTTTCGAAGTAGATGAACTACTACCACCAAACACCAAAACATGTAGTATTTTCAGAGAAGATCCTGACCAGTTCAATGGAGAGACATCTTCTGAGGTCTAGTTATTCCAAGGAATAAATGTCAGTCCTGATTCTTATTCTAAGCCTGTGGTGTCCCAGAGTTGACTCTAAATCAGATTAGTTAAGTAATATTAGTAAATCCCACAGGCAACTGGAGAAGATATCATAATATTGGCTAACTAGCATATTAGCTTCCTACATGGAGAAACAATTATTCAGGAAATTGATTGAGCATGGAATCTGGACAATGGTTATAATATAGTCATTTTCTTTTATTAGTTTTCTCTATATATTATCCCTTGGACAATTCTCATCTATGACTAAGGCACTGTTGATGAATATAGCATCTATTCTTTTGAATCTACCTTGTTGAATCCTCAAAATGCTGAGCCCCAGTTACATTTGTGAACAAATAATTTCACTACAATATAGCAAATGATTAAAGAATATATGTATAAGGTGCCTCGGGAACAGACTGGGGAGAGCACCTCTGTCTGCCAGGGAAAACTGGGAGGAAAAAAGAAATGTATAGAGAATAACTTTCACAGGAGAAGTGGGGTTTGAACTGAATCCCGAAGGATAAATCTCTTTTCCAAAGAGAAGAAAAAGTTATGCATAGAGAACAGAGTGTAAGGGCCAAGGAGACCTAAAAAATCCACATTTTTCCCCACTACCTGCAAAATTATTTTCGAAGTTAAAAGTAAAAAAAGCTAATGGTACATCACTAGGCAACACTAAAATTATCTTGAGGCTTGACAATGTCAAATAATAAATTACTTCTGCCAGGCAGAGCCAGTTACCTTTTATAACATCAATTTAGATTCACACAAAGCACCCTCCTCACATCCTCCTTAGGTTCTTCCAATCATGCATCAAAGTCATAAGAACGGACACTAATCTGATTACAAATGATCAAGGCATTTCCTGTCTGTAACGTTTCAGATCAAACTCAGGGTACAGTGTATTTCCTAAATCAATACAAGTAATGAAAAAAGTTTTAATTATTTTACAGTATTTGTACAAGTTGTTGGAGCTATTGGATACATAACATTTTATTTTAACCCAACAACATTAACACAATCATTTTTGTTTCAGGAAGACTTTAATATAAAATATTCAGCTTTCTTTTTATTGCCATTTAATATCTAAAACAGATGTGCTTACTCCATGTCTGAGACTAACTACTTAAGGTCAGGGATGAAATGAAGGAAAAGATGAGAGTCAGGTATGAATAAAGAGATAAAGGGCTTAAGGTGGAGGCAATAAAGGTACAGAGATCAAGAATGGAATGACATCAAGTTCAGAATGAGTTAAATTTGAAGTAAGGACCATGTATGGAGTAAAGGTAATGGACCCAGGGTCAAAGTGCCTTTCCTCAGAACCTTTTCTACTGCTCAGGGGTAGATTACTAATACTCATGTCCATGGAATAACAAAAAAAATAATTCTGAGGCACTATTCCATCACCAATAAAATGTCCCTATATTTGTCAGTTATTAATATTTAGCAGATAGATGCAATATAAAAATAGCTACAAAGATAGACAGATGGGAGATAGATAGATAAAATAACTTTGATAAAGAACTATATTAACTAGGGTAGTCTTCCTTGGAATTATTATTTTTTAATTCAATATTACAGTTCAAGCTTTAAATAGATTTTTTAAAGGGTGAAGTTCAACACGGAAGTTCAGCAGTACATATTAATATTTTCAATAAAATTATTCCAGTAAGCTATCCTAAAATTAGGAGTTTGGGATTAACATATATACACTACTATATATAAAGTAGATAAACAACAAGGACCTACTGTATAGCACAGGGAACTATACTCAATGTCTTGTAATAACATATAATGGAATAGAATCTGAAAAAGAATAGATGTATACATACAACTGAATCACTTTGCTGTATACTTGAAACTAACACAACGTTGTAAATTATACTTCAATTTTTTAAAAAGCTATTCTAGGCATAAGGTGAAATGAAAAAAATATTTAGAATGGGTTTTGTCCTTATCCTTACTGTTGAATGAATCTCTTCCATTTCCACTTAAGACTGAGAAGACAATAAGCAAAATACTTATTTTTCATTCACATTATACCAGCACTTGTGCCAAGCACTTGAAATATCATTAAGAATGAAACAGAGACTAGAACATCATAGAACTTAGAGTCAAGTGGAGGAGATAGTACTCAAATAATTACATGGATATGCAATTTAATTATTACCATGGAAGAGTTGTGAAGGAAAAATTCACAGTGAGAATGCATAGCAGAGAAACCTCATTTGAGAGGGGCGGGAGGATTCCCGAAAAGGAGACATTTAAACAGAAACCTAAGGTGATCCTGTTGAGATTATCCAGAAGAAATGGTAGATTCTTTTTTCAAGCAGAGAAAAAAGTGTATACAAACACTCTGAAGCAGGAACTTGTCTTGCTTGTGAAACTAAAAGAAGGTTATCAAGGCTCCAGAGTAAACATTGAGGGAGTATGACATGAAAGGAAAGCAAGACCATGTGCTGGCTGCTATACCCCTGCCTGTTGTGACTTCTCAGGTGATAAATACTTACCTTATCAGATAAGACCCAACCCACAAATTCGTACATCAATCTCTGAAAGAGAGATGAGACTAACTTCCTATGGAAGGAAACTCCATGCTTATTTACTGTATCTGTGTGCCTTAGATTCCACAGGGAATTTGTTGTTGTTGTCAACGTTAAACAATAACTAGAGGCTAGAGAACAGTATACACTACCAGTTTCACTAAACTCTAAATGAGAACCAACAAAGAATATCCAATGTCCTCTCCATTTCCCACAACTCCACAGAGACTCTTGTCATATTCCAAGAAGGAATGGATCTCTGTGACAAATGCTCCTGAGTTGTCTTGTACGGTAAGTAATCATTGGATTTAAAACATGATAACCTCACTACAAACAAGACAACTCAGGAGTGTTTGTCACAGAGACCCCTTCCTTCTTAGAATGCTTCT
Source organism: Neophocaena asiaeorientalis asiaeorientalis (assembly GCF_003031525.2). Lineage (NCBI taxonomy): Eukaryota > Metazoa > Chordata > Mammalia > Artiodactyla > Phocoenidae > Neophocaena > Neophocaena asiaeorientalis. The sequence continues at coordinate 13,317,795 of NW_020172818.1, read as the reverse complement.
CTTGGATCAAGAAACTTCAGCCTCCTGGTTTTCTTCCTATCTCACCAGCTACTCTTCCTAGTCTACTTGACGTTCCTTCTCTCAGTGTGGAAATGTATCCAAAACTAAGTCCTGGGCCCCCTTCTCTTCCTCATCAGTATACTCTCCCATCACTTTAAATACCCGTATCTCCTAAATCATTACTTCCAAATTTGACCTCTCATAGTTCTAGATGTGTATATACAATTGACATCTACACTTTGATGGAATCTTCACACAAGCATCTTAATAATAATATGACCATGGGCTTCCCTGGTGGTGCAGTGGTTGAGACTCTGCCTGCCGATGCAGGGGACACGGGTTCATGCCCCGGTCCGGGAAGATCCCACATGCCGCAGAGCGGCTGGGCCCGTGAGCCATGGCCACTGAGCCTGTGCGTCTGGAGCCTGTGTTCCGCAACGGGAGAGGCCACAACAGTGAGAGGCCCGTGAACCCAAAAAAATAATAATAATAATAATATGACCAAAGGAAACTTGACTTTCCTGCTGTATTATAAGATCTAACATTTCAAGTGCTGCCTTGACATCTTTGAGTTTCACAGGGCCCAGAGGTCTAGTTGTGAGTTCCCTGCTCTTGCCAGAAATGCTCCTACCCAGGGGAAAATGTTACCCACCTGACTAGTTCCCTATCAGCTGAACTAGCTGCCACAACCTGGTCCTCAAGCTAATAAATCCACCTGGCTGCCAACCCATGAAATTATTTAAGCAAGCAATCATATCCTCCTGCAGGAACCAGGGGGCAATTGACCCTCCTGTTACTACAAGACCTGCCTTCCACAGCCCCTTATGGTTCACTGTGCCCCTGACTGAAACACCTGTTAGGCCTGGCCTGGCATGTGCTATCCTCTTCCCCTGGGCTGTGAGAATACATGACTAATAAATTGTCGATCTCATATGTCTAGTGTCAGTGTTGTATATTTGACCACCTTCTATGATTTAGGGCATAGGATCTCTCCTTCAGCCATGGGATGAATAGGCAGTCATCATAATACCCCCGAAACTATCTCCTTCTGATCTACATTTCAATATATAGTGCTACCATCCAGCAAGTTGCTTAAGTCAGTAAGCTATCTTTTACTCTTTTCTTTCCCTCTTACCCACATTTAAACAGTCTGAAAGTCCTGTCAACTCTGCCTCAAAAATGTAACCCAAAACTGTCTGTTTCTTTCCATCTGCATTACCTCCTATATTTAGCTAATATTATCTCTCACCTATATCACCACAGTGACCCCCTATCTGGACTCTTAGCCTTTACTCTTACTATGAAAAATTCATTATTCACACAATAGCCAGTTTAAAAAAATTCTAGTAGTTCTCCATCACACTTAAAACAAAATATAAATTCTTTTCCTGGCTTACAATGTCTTAAATGATTTGATTCTGCTCGCCTCCTTGATTCATCTTGTCTTATGCTATGCATCACCCACTCTCTTTCAACCACAGAACTAAATTGTTCATCTCTCCCTAGAATTCTTGCTTTGCGGCTTTTAAATTATTCTGGGCTCCCCTGGTGGCGCAGTGGTTAAGAATCTGCCTGCCAATGCAGGGGACACAGGTTCCAGCCCTGGTCCAGGAAGATCCCACATGCCACGGAGCAACTAAGCCCGTGCGCCACAACTACTGAGCCTGTGCCCTAGAGCCCGTGAGCCACAACTACTGAAGCCAGTGCATGCCTACAGCCCGTGCTCCACAGCAATAGAAGTCACCACAATGAGAAGCCTGCACACCACAACGAAGAGTAGCCCCTGCTCGCCGCAGCTAGAGAAAGCCCACGTACAGCAACGAAGACCCAACGCAGCCTAAATAAATAAATAAAATTAGTTGTTCTTTCTGCCTGAAAAGAGTTTCCTTCTGATCTTGTCATGGCTGGCTAATTATTGTCAATCAGATCTGAGTTAAAACATTTCTTCTTATATTCCCTGATCTCTCAGTCTCCACCATATCACCTTATTTTAATTTTCTTCATACATCTACTATCTGATATCTTTCTTGTTTATTTATTTGCTCATTTACTTGATATCTGTCTCCTGAACCAGACTGGAAGCTGATGGGAGCAAGTACCTTGACTGGCTTATTTACCAGCGTAATCTCAGTATCCAGGGCCTTGCCTGATACATCATGGGAAATTAATAGATAATGGTTAAAAGAACAAATGAATGAAGCAAAGGAAAGCAGTTGTTAAAGCATAAAGTTTGGCTTAATACAGGCCATTGTTCCCATCCCACTAGCTGTGTGATCCTTCTGAATCAGTTTTCTTCTGTAGAATGTGAATAATAACTGTTTCACAGGGGTTTCCTGGGAATTAAATTAGATATCAGGAGTTTTATGTTTCTAAACAATTCCTATTAATGTAGGACCTACATAATAATAAAAACCGTTATGAAACAGACATGGTCTGCTTCAGTCAGCTTCTAACAAATCTTGAGACAACACACAGAAGAAGGAAGTAAAATCAGAATTACAAAATTCTAATTCACTCAGATTACTCAATTACTAGACAGTTGTTTTTAGACAGTTTTTTTAAAGAGGATTGAATAGAAACTGTATAACTTCCTTAGCTTCTAGTTAAAATCTATTCTTCAAATTATAGCAAAATAAGTAAGTTGTAAATAAGAAGCATGTAAGAGAGGCAGTGCTCCCTTTACACTTTATGTGACTGAATTGTAATCTTGTTTATTTTAAATCATGTCTCTCAAACTATGTTTAAGCCTCAGTACAATTGTGTAGAAATATACAAAAGTCATAGTGCTGTAGTGCCACACTGAAAATTTATATAGATGCTTAGGATCACAAGAGTGAAGCAAATTAACACACAGTTTTAAAAAGCTGAAAGACAATTTAACTTGCCTCACTCTTTTGAGCTGCAAATGCTATGTATTTCACATTATTGAGAAATGATCATAATATGTATTTAACAAAATTTGTTAATAAGGAAATTAATTTTATCATGAAACATGGTTGTCTCTATGGTTTTATATATAACACTTAAACCGAACATGTGTCAGATGTTGAGCATTTTCCCCAAAATTATTCTCCTTCACACCATCTCCAACATATAACATATGATGTACTATATGATGACAGAAGGTGTTCTATTTTATGTTATAAGACTATCTCAAGTCCAATAGCTCACCACCAAAAATAAAACCCAACAGTGGATTCAAGACTTTAAGTAACATTTGAAAGCAACCACTGACCTTCTTTTGCTGCATGAGATTTGAAATTGGTTAATGCTGTATATGTAGTACTCCATTGTTCTATCGTTGAACATTGGGGTATTTCCAGTGTTGAGACATTACAAAGAGAAATTACAAAGAGTAAGAATGTAAGAAATATTCTTATATTTGTCTCAGGTACCTTGATCATAAAGTTGTAGGACATATGTAAGTTCAGCTTTAGTAGGTACTGCCAGTTTTCAAAAGTGGTTGCAGTAATTTATATTCTCACTGGCAGTCTACAAAAGTCCCATTCGCTCCACGTCCTCAACCACTTTGGGATTGTCTGTTTTTCACATTAGCTGTCCTTTATTGTTTGTTTTTTTGTTTGTTTGTTTGTTTGTTCACAGTACACGGGCCTATCACTGTTGTGGCCTCTCCCGTTGTGGAGCACAGGCTCCGGACACGCAGGCTCAGCGGCCATGGCTCACGGGCCCAGCCGTTCCGTAGCATGTGGGATCTTCTCGGACCAGGGCACGAACCCATGTCCCCTGCATCGGCAGGTGGACTCTCAACCACTGCACCAACAGGGAAGCCCTCCTTTATTGTTTTAATTTGTATTTTAGTAATGACCAATGAAGTTGAGTACCTTTTTAAAAATGTATTGGTCATACAGGTCTGTTCTTTTATGAAATGCTGGCTTGAGTTTTTTGTTCAAAACCCCTAAAGGAAAACATAGGCAGAACACTCTTCAACATAAATCACGGCAATATTCTTTTGGATCTGTCTCCTAAGACAAAAGGAAACAAAAGCAAAAATAAACAAGTGAAACCTAATTAAACTTAAAAGCTCTTGCACCACAAAGGAAACCCGACAAAAATGAAAAGACAACCTAGGGAAAGGGAGAAAATCTTTGCAAATGATATGACTGATAAGGGGTTAATATGTGAACAGCTCATACATCTCAATATCAAAAACAAATCATTAAAAAGTGGTCAGAAGACCTGAATAGACATTTTTTCGAAGAAGACATACAGATGGCCAAAAGGCACATGAAAAGATGCTCAACATCACTAATCATCAGAGAAAGGCAAATCAAAACCACAATGAGTTATCTCCTCCCACCTGTCAGAATGGCTATCATCAAAAAGAACACAAATAACAAATGCTGGTGAGGATGTAGAGAAAAGGGAACCCTTGTATACTGTTGGTGTGGATGTAAATTGGTGCAGCTGCAATGGAAAACAGTATGGAGGGTCCTCAAAAACTAAAAATAGAACTACCATATGATCCAGCAATTCTACTCCTGGGAATATATCCAAAGAAAACAAAAACACTAATTCAAAAGATACATGAACCCCAATGTTCATAGCAGCATTATTTACAATAGCCAAGACATGGAAGCAACCTGAGTGCTCATCAGCAGGTTGAGCACTGATGGATAAAGAAGATGTGGTATATATCTATACAATGAAATATTACTCAGTCTTTAAAAAAGAATGAAATTCTGCCATTAACAATGTGGATGGAGCTAGAGGGTATTATGCTTAGTGAAAATAAGTCACACAGAGAAAGACAAATACACCTTTGAACCAACCTTAGGACCATCTATGTATGAGCTTCTGATTAAAGAGACTTAAAATGATCCTTATGTTTCTCTGTTATTTGAAGCCACATGTATCATAACTGATACACAACCATTCCTGTTTTTCTTTCCTGAGAGATCTGGGCATTAAATTTTGAAAACTCTGATAGAAATCTATGTCTAAAATAGGAAAAATGATAATATCAATCTCACATTTCAGTGCAAGGGAATGGTTTTATTGGAGAAAATAATATTCAAAGATTATCAACATATCAATTAATTTATCCTCCAGAAAAACATCTGAAATAAAAGTCAGAGTAAGTAGTTTCAGAGAAAATAGGTGTTTCAAAATTCACAAAATTATAGGCATGTAAAATTCAGAGCATTAAATTTCAGAACTCCTCACTCCAATGAGCTGATACTAATTAATCAAAGTCATCTAACTGAGGATGCCTCCAAACTGAATTAAGACTTTATGATTTTTGCAGATTAATTTATTGCATTTCACTAGGATCAGTATTATACTAAATATACACTAAAGCAATTTCTACCAAAAGAGAAAGAATTATATGACAGCCTCTTAAGCAGATTTGGTCAATTATAGTTTTACTACATGGAGATTAACATTTTAAAATTAAAATTTTAGTAACTGCAGACAATTATTTCTTTGTATTTAATGAATTTAATTCAATAATTATTTCCTTCACAGAAAGCTAAAAGTTATTACTTTAATTTAGGAAATTAAAACTTTTAGTAAAGTTACTAATAAGCCTACATATTGATCTGAGCTGATACGCATTACTTTGTGCTTCCCTGGATAATTTCATTCTGCAAAAGTTGTAATTTTAAGATGAGAAGATAATTGCTAAGGAAAATAACTTTTTGTCATTTTTTAACTTAGTGTAAATCTAAACAGATTGAGGGAAAGATGTATTCAATAGTTTACCAGCAGTCTTTGGCAGAGAGAAAAACTAGGCAGCCAAGGGGGCCATAGTAAACCTGAAGTTGGAATAAAGATTCAAATACTATCTCATTTCTAGTCAGTTCTTTTTCTAGACTAATCATAGATATTCAAAGATACAATAGGGATATTTATGAAGTATAATGAGTCAAATTATAGAAAGCTGTTAAACTTAAATACCCTTATCATTCACCAAAGCTTGAAAGTAGAAATGACATAGACCCTATCCCCAACCTTTTCTTTTGTTGTTGTTGCTGCTTGTTTGTTTTCTTGCAACTTGAAGTTGATGTTATTCAGCAAAGGAGGAAGGGCTGAAGACTGTCTTGGAAGTGGTATTTTTTTCTTGAACTCAACGTACGTGTAATGACTAGCTATTTTGTGCTCAATACTACATAGAATCTTAATCTCACCAAGTAGAAATCAAAGTTAGACCACAATATGAATCAGCACATGGTCAGGTTGCAGAGGAGCTAAGGCTTCATCGTGAAGCTTAACTTGGGCTCTGCCATCAAACATGGTAAATAAGGAATTAGCCAGAGAGAAGAGGGGAAGGCAGCACCACAGCAAGAACAAGGTGATTTGAACCCCCAAATGAACATGGAGAATTTTAAGAAAATTGCAGTAAAAGCTTGCTTTCTTTGAGTAAAGGGTTTAAGCATGGGGATGGCCTTGATTTTGTGCCTTAGACCATAATCTGATGTCTTACATGGATGACCTTGGTTGGATCTAGCAGAAATCATTATCATCCTTTTCCCCTTAAAGATCAAATAAATGTGAGGACAATGTGAACTGACACTTTAGCTCTCATTTGTCAGGGCCTCCTTTTAACTCTCCTTAGACCCTTGCAGCTAGACTTCCAAGCAGAAGTTACTTTGAGCCAAAATTTTACTTTTTCTACAAGAAGAGATAATAACAAAAATGACTATTTTGAAGGGTGAAACTGCTAAGCATTATGTAAATGTTCATTAATTCGAGTTAAAGGAGCTCCATGCAATGGAACTCTAGTATAGATGAAGCATACGTATATAATTACGAATTTTGAGTACTTTGAGTTAATAAGTCCCAAGATAAACCCTCATTATGGCTAAATGCATATTGCAGGATCTTGAACCAGGCCTCAAGATGTTAAGTTAAAAAATAATATAGTCTTCCACCACAAAAAATCCAATGTACATAACTTGATAATAATTCTTGTGCTATTTATTATTATAAAAGAGAACTTAGCAGAGTTCTTTTAGATGCCAAAAACCAGTGGCTATGTCTGTGCTTGAAGTCTGAACTAACCTGGAAATGAGGGGCATACATTTTCCACTGCTATACTGCTTGCAGCTCAAGGAACCCATCTCTGGAAACCTGCTATCCCTTCTAATCCTATCCTGCAGACAGCATTGTCCTCATTATCATAATTCTCTTATTCTTGTGAGGTCCTCGTTATCAGCATATGATTGGTATAGAGAAAAAAATCCAAGTAAAGGAGAATATGCATGAGGCATAGTCACTCTGGAAAAGTTGGGAGTTTCTTATAAAGTTAAAACACACTGTATGACTCAAAAATCCCTCTCTTGGCTCTTTACGCAAGAGAAATAAACTTATGTTCACACACACACACACACAGGTCAAAATCTCAACCTAAATGGATGCAGAAATCAGTTTCATGAAGTCCTAATTGGGGTCCATTGCCCAGAGTTGTCAAGCTCACAGGATACTGGAAAGACCAGAATAGAAATATCATAAGCTTATTGGCAGTTAAAGAGAAAATAAGTGTGGCTTTTCTAGTTTGTTTGAGTCTTAAGAGACTCAGAAAGCAGTTAACGTTCTCAAAGAGGGTTTTTTTTTTTCTTTTTTCTTTTAACATCTTTATTGGAGTGTAATTGCTTTACATTGTTGTGTTAGTTTCAAATGTATAACAAAGTGAATCAGTTATCCGTATACATATATCCCCATATCCCCTCCCTCTTTCATCTCCCTCCCACCCTCCCTATCCCACCCCTCTAGGTGGTCACGAAGCACCTAGCTGGTCTCCCTGTGCTATGCACTTGCTTCCCACTAGCTATCTATTTTACATTTGGTAGTGTATATATGTAAATGCCACTCTATTACTTTGTCCCAGCTTATCCTTACCCCTTCCCATGTCCTCAAGTCCACTCTCTACATCTGAGTCTTTACTCCGGTCATGCCCCTAGGTTCTTCAGAAACATTATTATTTTTTTTTAGATTCCATATATATGGGCTAGCATACAGTATTTGTTTTTCTCTTTCTGACTTACTTCACTCTGTATGACAGACTCTAGGTCCATCCACCTCACTACAAATAACTCAATTTAGTTTCATTTTAGAGCTGAGTAATATTCCATGGTATATATGTGGTGGAATGAACATTGTGGTACATGACTCTTTGAATTATGGTTTTCTCAGGGTATATGCCCAGTAGTGGGATTGCTGGGTCGTATGGCAGTTCTATTTCTAGTTTTTTAAGGAACTTCCATACTGTTCTCCATAGAGGCTGTATCAATTTACATTCCCACCAGCAGTGCAAGAGTGTTCCCTTTTCTTCACACCCTCTCCAGCATTTATTGTTTCTAGAATTTTTGATGATGGCCATTCTGACTGGTGTGAGATGATATCTCATTGTAGTTTTGATCTGGATTTCTCTAATGATTAACGATGTTGAGCATTCTTTCATGTGTTTGTTGGCAGTCTGTATATCTTCTTTGGAGAAATGTCTGTTTAGGTCTTCTGCCCATTTGTGGATTGGGTTGTTTGTTTTTTTGATATTGAGCTGCATGAGCTGCTTGTAAATTTTGGAGATAAATCCTTTGTCAGTTGCTTCAGTTGCAAATATTTTCTCCCATTCTGAGGGTTGTCTTTTCATCTTGTTTATGGTTTCCTTTGCCGTGCAAAAGCCTTTACGTTTCATTAGGTCCGATGTGTTTATTTTTGTTTTTATTTCTATTATTCTAGGAGGTGGGTCAAAAAGGATCTTGCTGTGATTTATGTCATAGAGTGCTCTGCCTATGTTTTCCTCTAAGAGTTTTATAGTGTCTGGCCTTACATTTAGGTCTTTAATCCACTTTGATTTTATTCTTGTGTATGGTGTTAGGGAGTGTTCTAATTTCATTCTTTTACATGTAGCAGTCCAGTTTTCCCAGCACCACTTATATTGAAGAGGCTGTCTTTCTCCACTGTATATTCTCGCCTCCTTTATCAAGATAAGGTGACCATGTGTGCGTGGGTTTATCTCCGGGCTTTCTATCCTGTTCCATTGATCTATATTTCTCTTTTTGTGCCAGTACCACACTGTCTTGATTACTGTAACTTTGTAGTATAGACTGAAGTCCAGGAGCCTGATTCCTCCAGCTCCGTTTTTCTTTCTCAAGATTGCTTTGGCTAGTATTTTGTGTCTCAGGGTCTTTTGTGTTTCCATACAAATTGTGAAATTTTTTTCCTAGTTCTGTGAAAAATGCCAGTGGTAGTTTGATAGGGATTGCATTGAATCTGTGGATTGCTTTGGGTAGTATAGTCATTTTCTCAATGTTGATTCTTCCAATCCAAGAACATGGTATATCTCTCCAACTATTTGTACCACCTTTAATTTCTTTCATCAGTATCTTATAGTTTTCTGCATACAGGTCTTTACTCTCCTTAGGTAGGTCTATTCCTAGGTATTTTGTTTCATTTCTTTTTCATTTATTTCTGATCTGATCTTTATGATCTCTTTCCTTCTGCTAACTTTTGGGTTGTTTTGTTCTTCTTTGTCTAACTGCTTTAGGTGTAACGTTAGCTTGTTTATTTGATATGTTTCTTGTTTCTTAAGATAGGATTGTATTGCTATAAACTTCCTTTTTAGAAATGCTTTTGCTGCATCCCATAGGTTTTGGGTCGTCGTTTTTTCATTGTCATTTTTTTCTAGGTATTTTTTGATTTCCTCTTTGAATTCTTAAGTGATCTCTTGGTTATTTAGTAGTGTATTGTTTAGCCTCCATGTGTTTGTATTTTTTACAGTTTTTGCCTGTAATTGATATCTCGTCTCATAGGGTTGTGGTCGGAAAAAATACTTGATACAATTTCAATTTTCTTAAATTTACCGAGGCTTGATTTGTGACCCAAGATATGATCTATCCTGGAGAATGCTCCATGAGAACTTGAGAAGAAAGTGTATTCTGTTGTTTTTGGATGGAATATCCTATAAATGTCAGTTAAGTCCATCTTGTTTAATGTATCATTTAAAGATTGTGTTTCCTTATTAACTTTCATTTTGGATGATCTCTCCATTGGTGAAAGTGGGTGTTAAAGTCCCCTACTATTATTGTGTTATTGCCGATTTCCCCGTTTATGGCTGTTAGCATTTGCCTTATGTATTGAGGTGCTCCTATGTTGAATGAATAAAAATTTACAATTGTTATATCTTCTTCTTGGATTGATCCCTTGATCATTATGTAGTGTCTTTCTTTTTCTCTTGTAATAGTCTTTGTTTTAAAGTCTATTTCATCTGATATGAGAATTGCTACTCCAGCTTTCTTTTGATTTCCATTGGCATGGAATATCTTTTTCCATCCCCTCACTTTCAGTCTGTATGTGTCCCTAGGTCTGAAGTGGGTCTCTTGTAGACAGCATATATACGGGTCTTGTTTCTGTATTCATTCAGCCAGTCTATGTCTTTTCTGAAGCATTTAATCCATTTACATTTAAGGTAGTTATCGATATTTATGTTCCTATTACCATTTTCTTAATTGTTTGGGTTGGTTACTGTAGGTTTTTTCCTTCTCTACTGTTTCCTGCCTAGAGAAGTTCCTTTAGCATTTGTTATAAGGCTGGTTTGGTGGTGTGAAATCTCTTAGCTTTTGCTTGTCTGTAAAGGTTTTAATTTCTCCATCAAATAGGAATGAGATCCTTGCTGGTTAGAGTAATCTTGGTTTTAAGTTTTTCCCTTTCATCACTTTAAATATGTCCTGCCACTCCCTTCTGGCTTGCAGAGTTTCTGCCAAAAGATTAGCTGCTAACGTTATGGGGATTCCCTCTTATGTTATTTGCTGCTTTTCCCTTGTTGCTTTTAATATTTTTTCTTTGTATTTAATTTTTAATGGTTGATTAATATGTGTCTTGTTGTGTTTCTCCTTGGATTTATGCTGTATGGGATTCTGCACTTCCAGGACTTGATTGACTATTTCCTTTCCCATATTAGGGAAGTTTTCAACTATAATCTCTTCAAATATTTTCTCAGTCCCTTTTTTTTCTCTTCTTCTTCTGGGATCCCTATAATTTGAATTTTGGTGCATTTAATGTTGCCCCACAGGTCTCTGAGACAGTCCTCAATTCTTTTCATTCTTATTTTTTTATTCTGTTCTACAGTAGTTATTTCCACTGTTTTACCTTCCAGGTCACTTATCCGTTCTTCTGCCTCTGTTATTCTGCTATTGATTCCTTCTAGAGAATTTTTAACTTCATTTATTGTGTTGTTCATCATTGTTTCTTTGCTCTTTATTTCTTCTAGGTCCTTGTTAAATGTTTCTTGTATTTTCTCCATTCTATTTCCAAGATTTTGGATCATCTTTACTATCATTACTCTGAATTCCTTTTCAGGTAGACTGCCTATTTCCTCTTCATTTGTTTGGTCTGGTGGGTTTTTACTTTGCTCCTTCATCTGCTGCATACTTCTCTGTCTTCTCATTTTGTTTAACTTGCTGTGTTTGGGGTGTCCTTTTCACAGCCTGCAGGTTTGTAGTTCTCGTTGTTTTTTGGTGTCTGCACCCAGTGGGTAAGGTTGGTTCAGTGGGGTGTATGCACTTCCTGGTGGACAGGACTGGTGCCTGTGTTCTGGTGGATGAGGCTGGATCTTGTCTTTCTGGTGGGCAGGACCGCATCCGCTCGTGTGTTTTAGGGTGTCTTTGAACTTAGTATGACTTTAGGCAGCCTTTCTCCTAATGGGTGGGGTTGTGTTCCTGTCTTGCTCATTATTTGCCATGGGGTGTACAACCAGCACTGGAGCTTGCTGGTTGTTGAGTGGAGCTGGGTCTTAGCATTGAGACGGAGATCTCTGAGAGAGCTCTCGCCAATTGATATTACATGGGACTGGGAGGTGATCCAATGTCCTGAACTTGGCTCTCCCACCTCAGAGGCTCAGGCCTGACACCTGGCTGGAGCACCAAGACCCTGTGAGCCACACGGTTTCTTAGTGTCATTCTTCCCCAAAAGTGTTTTGCTCCTCTCAGCCTGGTGCTAATGGTGGTCTCATTCTGCTGTTGTCTCCCTATAGGCAGGCCAAAGCCTGACACACAGTGGGCCCTGAAGAAATATCAACTCTCAAATAGGTTTTAAATCAGATTTGCTTTAGAAATTGACCCTAGTGATGTGTTTCCCTGAAAAACAAACTCTTAGTTAAGGCAGAACAGACCATTAACTTGCTCCAAATGGTGTCCTAGTGTGATCACACCCAGAGTTTGATTTTTTAGCTTCTCTGAGTACATTAACCTCTCTGATTTATATAAGAATTCTATGAAACTCAACCCTTGTGAAATAAAGATTAAAAGGATTTAAAGGTAATTAAAATAATATTTGAAATTCTTTTAGAGATTATGTAACCTAATCCTTAATTCTTAAGACATTTTTCCAGTTCTGTGACATTTTATTCAAGCAGAGCAGCAGACTGTTTTAAATTTGTTTTTTTTAAAAAATAAATTTAATTATCTATTTATTCATTTTTGGCTGCTTTGGGTCTTTGTTGCTGAGCACAGGCTTTCTCTAGTTGTAGCAAGCAGAGGCTACTCTTCGTTGAGGTACATGGGCTTCTCATTGCAGTGGCTTCTCTTGCTGCAGAGCACAGGCTCTAGGCATGTGGGCTTCAGTAGTTGTGGTACGTGGGCTCAGTAGTTGTGGCCCGTGGGCTCTAGAGCACAGGCTCAGTAGTTGTGGCGCATGGGCTTAGTTGCTCTGCGGCATGTGGGATCTTCCTGGACCAGGGCTGGAATGCGTGTCCCCTGTATTGGCAGGCGGATTCCTAACCACCGTGCCACCAGGGAATTCCAAGTTTGTTTTGTTTTAATGTGAGTTTGTCTTCTAGTCTCTCTTTTATCTTTTCCAATTTTTCCCTTTGTGAGTTATTTACACTTAAATGAAAATTAAGCATGTTTGTATATTTAGAAGATAAGGAGGAACAAATTTACAATCAAATTTGCAGTTGAAGAAAACAGAACATTTCCTGTTTTCTCAAAATTTCAGCTAATGCCTCAAAGCTGGAGAAAATGGGTGATACATTATGAGAAGCACATTGAGCTTAATAAGAGCTACCAAAATTGTGTTATTTTTCTCGTTTTTCCCTCAAATTGCCACGCCCTTTTCAAAAGTATTCAACCTAGATAAACGTTAATCTCTATTTTTATCCTAGTTTTTTGTCACTCTAGTAGCCCTTCATATTATTTTGCAATTTGCCTCTTGTTCTTTAGCTGCCCCAGGATGCTTGGATCTGAATTTACAGTGGCAACAAAACAACTTGCCATCAAAGCCCAAGCTGGAACCGAGGCTAGTTAGCTACTTTCAATACAGAGGAATACTTCCTCTGTATTCCTTGCCTTTCTAGTGCCTTTGATCTATAATCCACATTGCAAACCCCTCCATCTAATTTATATCTTTTCCCTCCCAGAGCTATCCTTATCTTGCTGATTCTACTTCCACCTCTTTTTACTGGAACTACATGGAATCTCATCTTATTTTAAAGAAACTCCTCTATAATACACAATATCTTGACAATTCCCTCTGCCTCTTGCCCTAACTATAACCTGGCTCTCCTCTAATGATATAAAGTCCTCCACAGAAGCTGTTAATTCTCCTTGTATTTCACAGTGAGAGGATACATTCATCTTTCTCCTGTTTACCTACTGCAATTACATTCTTATTATATTTAATATTCATCCAAAAATCCCTCCTTATTTGAGCCTCTAAAAATTCAGCTATACCCTGTGCTTCTCACTTTCATCCCAGCCATTAACTAGCCTCCACTTTCTTTTATCACCTTTAGTATCCTGATTATAGTCTTTTATTCCACCAATTCCTGTCATTATTCTGAAAGACAATGTCCATGTGGACAACCATCTAACAAACTTCACTCCCATTCCCCTCTGACAAAACATTATTAAGGTCTATATTTTGGGCCTTGTCATCTTCCCAAACTCATCTGAAGTTTGAAAATATAATCAGCACACCTATGTTTACACCTCTACCACTATCTCTTCCCACTAAGCATCCATGAGAACTTATACCTTCTTTACTCAAACTCACCCTAGGAACCAGCACTTCAAGGACATTCTCACAGCACTGTTGTTACTTTCCTATGACAGTCACACCTCTGCCAGCCTGCTTTGTAAATCTCTATCCTGGAGGACTGACAGATTTGAGTACATATCAAACCTTCTCTAATTGATAACTGCATGTGCTTAGGCCGTAAATTTCCTGATTTTCAGTGTTCTCATCTATAAAATAAGGAAAATGTTGAAAATATTACATGAAACATTACATATAAAGTGCTAAGCTCATACCTGAATCAATATATTGTAGCCATTATTAACCATATTGTCTTTAAAATGCATTGTCTCTGAAACTATACAGTGCTGGAGAAAATCATAATGGTTAGTTACCACTACAGAGCTGTGATTTTCAACCACAATTAAATACTCAACATTATTGGCCAACTAGTTTTTGTTTTACTCATTAATCTTCCTTCATCATTTTTCTTTGTAACTACATAAAATTTTACCAGTCTTCTCAATTTTTCTTCCAGCAACCACCTACACTTCCTTTGCAGTTATTATTCATAGGCAAAACCCAAAGATGTTGCACTGGAGTTGTATTAGCTTATTTCCCATTTATTCCTAAACTTATCTATGTTTGCACTGATCCATCCATCTATATTCATCCATCCATGTATGCATTCAAGAAATACTTATCAAGCAACTGCTATGCACCAGATGCTGGGGATTCAGTGGAGAACAAGACTGAGAGTTCTTTTACTCCTGAATCTGACACTCCACCATGGCAGACAGTCATTGAACAAGTTATTAAAGTTCTCCTAGTGTTACAAAGGAGACAGCAACTTTCTGCAAGTACATAAAGTACTCTTAATTCTGAATATTTTTCAGCTTGTGAAGAAGAGGATGAAAGGTTTATGAAGCAGAAAGAATGGCACATGCTAAACCCTTAGGGAAGAAAAGAACAATCAAGGAACTAAAACAATGTCTCTGGACCACAAGGAATGAAGAAGGAGAGAACAACAAATGGAGCTGAGACTGCTAGTGATTCACCAAAGCCATTCTCCACTTTTTCCCCATAGTTTCTGGATATATGAATGCCCAACTGCATTAGATTTCCCATCTTCCCTCAGAATGAAGTGTGGTATGTAGCTACACTCTTTCTAATGGTGTCCCACTTCCATGCCTTACCCATAAAACACCTCATGCAAGCTTTTCTACACTCTTTGTTCTCAGGAGTCATCATTGCCAGGCAATGTTCAGAACAACCTTGGAAGTCAAGCATTAGAGATTGCTGAGTTCATCAGCATGGGTCCCAGTGTAGAGCAGAATTCACCTGGTATGCCAACCCTGGACTGTTATAAGACTGAGAAATAAATTTCCACTACCTTACTTTTGGAGGTCTACCTGTTATAGTGGTTTAGTTTACTCTAACGGGAAAAGTGAGAAAGGGATATTTTATGCAGAATCTTGTAGAGCATAATAAGAACTGGAAACAATTGATGGATGTAAAGAAGAGGGAACAGTCAGTGATATATCATAAGTTTCCAGTTGGAGCTACTGAATGGAAATGGTTATGCAATTTGCAAAATAGGGAACACTGAGGAGCAAATTTAAACATCAAGAACATTAGTTCCATTTTGCACAGATTAAGTTTAAGATGGCTGTGAATAATTCAAGTGGAGATGATTAGTGGGTACATAGCTATACAGGTATGGAACTCAGAAAGGAGATTTCAGCTGGAAAGAAAAATATGAGTGTGGTAGATATAAAAGAAAATTGAAGCCACAGGGATACATGAGATGAGCTCTCACAGTTAAATGCTCTTTCACTGAGTGGTAAAAAGAAATTTATCTTTTCATTCTCAAACTATTTCTACTAATGGGTATATCTGGAGCAATGTAAGTTGTAGTTAAAGTGCCTGTATTGCCCCAATAACCCCTCAAAAATAGAAGCTGGGACAAACCAAGCCATTAGTACAACTATACAAATATCTACTACAAGTTTATTAATTAAATCATAGTATCCTTCTACTTTAACATAGAAATAGAAATAGAAATTATACTTTACTTCTAACACAATTGAGCCACAGGAATCCCATGAGTGTATCAAAATATTCTCCTTGTATATTCAGTTGCTGCCTACAGCAAACGTCTTTCATTGTATCTTTGCAGCTAAGCTTTTCTCACTTCTCGTATTTGCCACTGTACTCCTAAGCTTGATCTGAAATCTATTATGCCACTCTTTTCCACTTGAACAACTGCTCTTCAGATGTTGAGCACACATTGCTGCATGTATGGGGAAGGAGAGAGAACCAACTAGTTAGTACGAGCTTACCACGTACTCTACACATGTTATCTCTTTATTCCTCAGAGCAAATCTCATGGGTTAAAAGAAGTGTAATCTAAAAGCACCTGACAAGTTTGACTGGGTATCCTTCCACTCTTGTCCCCTCACCAGCAGATGAAACAGCAAACCTTCAAAGATTTATGTCTCTGGGTTAAACCTGTCCCAGTATCTGGAAGGTTTGCTCTTATCCCATAGGTCTCATCAAGGTCAAATTTCACCAACTAGTCAATGCTTCTCTAGCACATACTAAGCACCAAAATAGGACTCAGATGGGAAAGACTCTAACTTATGCATACTTTATATAAGCAACAAAATTTTTGAAAACAGAAAGTTGGAACCTTGTCTCAATTACATTAGGAAGGAGAAGAGGTGAGGAAGAATGGAGTTCAAGGTGCTGGTTAAGGTATAAACCAGATTCCTATACCTCCTGATATTAGGAATGGACATCTGAGAATGGACAACTGAGAACTAGACTCTTCTCTATGCAACTTCCTACTTGGCATAACCATATGTTTGTCAAACGGGGTCATATAACATGTACATACCTGATTCTGATCTCCAACCCCCAAACTGATTTTTCTCTCAGTCTTCCCCATCTTAGTAAATGTTACCATTACATACCTAGTTGCCCAAGTCAAAAACTTATAAGTCTACACTGTACACAAAAATTAACCCCAAATCAATCTTAGGTTTAAATGTTGAATGTGCAACTATAAAACTTCTAGAAGAAAACATAGAAGAAAATCTACATAACCCTGGGTTTGGTGATGAGTTTTGCATATACCAAAAACATGATCCATGAAAGAAAAAATTGACTTTAGATTTTATCAAGTTTAAAAGTCTACCCTGCAAAAGACACTGTAAGGAGAATGAGAAAATAAGCCACAGGCTGGAAGAAAATATTTTCAAAACAAATATCTGATAAAGGAGTTATATCCAAAATTGCAAAGAACTCTTGTATCCAAAATATACAAAAAAACTCTTAAAACTCAACAATATAGAAACAACTGAATTTAAAAATAGGCAAAAGCTCTGAGCAGACGCTTCATCAAAGAAGATACACATACAACAAACATATTAAAAGATGCTCACTATTATTTGTCATTAGGAACTGCAAAGGAGAACAACAGTGAGATACAGCTACGCACACATCTATTAACATGGCTGTACAGCAGAAACTAACACACCACTGTAAAGCAATTATACCCCAATAAAGATGTTAAAGAAAAATAATAATCTAATGGAAGATGAAGACCCTCCATGAAGTGATAGGGAAAGAGAAAAAAGGACTTCACATGATGGTGACTGTGAGGATTTAAACTGACATGTATATATTAAATTACTACTAAGCATGAGGTCATATAAATTTCCTTAGGAGTGAAAAGACGAAAAACAATTTCGATTTGAAAAAATAATTCAGATGACAGAAATATAGAATTGTATAATACAATTTGATACTTAATAAATATTGTAATTGCTCTATAATCAAAATAAATAAATTAATTAATTAATAATAAAATGGCTATGATCCCCAAAACTGACAATATAATTACTGGTGAAGATACAGAGCAACAGGTCTCTCATTCATTGCTGGAGGAAATGCTTCTATGTTTTGGAAGAAAATTTGAATTCTCTTCTCCTATACAGACTATTTTTAAGACTCTTTCTTAAGTGTAACCATAGCAACTCATATATTGGAAATCAGAATTTAAATTTTTATGTATTTTACAAATGAACTTATTTACAAAACAAAAACAGAGTCACAGATGTAGAAAACAAGCCTATGGTTACCAGAGGGGACAGCAGGGGTGGGGAGGGATAAATTGGGAGATTGGGACTGACATATACACACTACTATATATAAAAAATAAAGTAAAGTAAAATAGATGATTAATAAGGACCTATATATAGCACAGGGAACTCTTCTCAATACTCTGTAATCAGCTATATGGGAAAAGAATCTAAAAAAGAATGGATATATATATATGTATAACTGATTCACTCTACTGTACAGCAGACAATAACACAACATTGTAAATCAACTGTACTCCAATAAAAATTTTTAATAAATAAATTATTATGTACTTTAACATATCTGAGTTGGAACAATACTACAAAGTAAAATTGAACTCCAGGAGCAGATATTCCAAAATATTTATTTTTCTAAGTATTTCTATAAGAAATCATGACCTACACTGAAACAGTCTTTTTGATTTTTCATAGTTATGCTCTTACACTTCAGGAAAAACAAGATTCAAATTTTTTTGAGAACTCCTTAATTGTCCTTCTGCCTTTTCTTTTATACAAGTGAATTTAATATAGGTGATTTTTTTGCTCTGAAAACTGAGTTTGTTGAGAATTTCAGTTTTTCTTATGCATCCCCCAGACATTATTTATTGTTTTATTGTAAAAAAAAAATAATTAAACTGTTTTTGAAAAGTAAAATTATTACCTCTATCTTAATACCTTTCTTTTTCCCATATTATGATCTTGTCCTTGTCCACATGCATTCATATTTTAAATGGTTGGAAAAATGTCATATTATAAATTCTCCACCTCTATTCATATTCCATATTTGTTTCAGCCAGTATTTGGGTATACTTTCCAGTCCTGTACAACGCCCCATATCCCAGTACTTTTTCAGTTTTAGGAAAGAACATGGAGACTGTTAGATTCTACATTCCTTGGAGTGGCTCTGAGTCTTGAGTGATGAGAAAATCTGAATGGCTAGGAGAGCAGGGCACTGTCCCCCCAAGCAGGGCACTCTTCCCCCCACTTGTAAGAAAGAAGGCAAAGTTGTCAGTAATTTCCAACTTTCTTTTTTATATCATCTCCCCTTGCAGAGGTGCTTCCCTTGTGAATTCACAGTATTCTTTTGCTATTCCTAGTCCCCATGAAAGAAGTCAGCAATATGCTAAAATCCAGCTAAAGATATTGTGACTTAATATGTTTATTTTAAAAAGTGTTCCACTCCCTCTCCCTGGAGAGAGCAAGCCTTCAATCCAAAAGGAGCAACTACACAACAGTGAAATGCTAAGAATTATAGGATCTGGGTGGTAGAGGTATTTTGGAGATGTCTTTCTGGCACCCTTCAATTGCCTTCCAAAAAATGCAAAGCCTGCTGCAAGCACATATGCCCAAAGATATAACAGAGAATTAAGCCTGTAATTACAGAAAGACATAGTTCAATTAATTCACTTTTTATCATTAATTGTTCCTAAGTGGATCATAAATTAGGACTGCCACTTATCTACATATTTGCTGGCTTGATAATTAATTACGTGACCCAGTATGCACTCCTATAGATCAAGATGTTTTCCTCTGCTGTTCACCAAATTCTATATTTCTCCTTAAGTTTTGCTTAGTACAACAGAAAATGTTTTCCTACTCTGCTTTTTATATCCTCTGCTCTGCAGTTTAGTACATATTCAAACTTAGTTTTAATAAGAATTGCACACTTCCACGACTGTTCCTAAATTTCATTCTCTTCTCCCATGTGTGTGAAAGAAGGACTTTGTTCCTTAGTACTGCCCTCATTTGAAGTTATTTACTTTCTGTAGTGGATGCTTTGTATAGTCTAATCGTACATCTCACAAACCGAGAGAAAACGTTTCTTGAATCATAAAAAAGCATAATTATGAAATATAATAGATATGGTAACTTTAATATATTGCAATTTTCAAAGTCCCAGGCCTAATACTATCCTCTCCAACAAATATTCCCTTGTATAGGGGAGAGGCTTGAACTTCCAGAGCTTGGCAGAGGAGCATGAAAATGCATAACTTCCACAAACCAAAAGGGATACCCTGGAATTTAGCCAGGCTTGTTCAGCCTTTAATGGACGTCCTTCCAGGATAATAGTTGGCTGTGGATAATAACCTGCAGAAATATTAGTACAGAAAGCAAAAATACCAGTTATAAAAACTTTCCAGAAACTGGGCATGGAGGGAACCTACCTCAAGATAATAAAGGTCAAATATGACAAACCCACAGCTAACATCATACTCAACAGTGAAAAGCTGAAAGCATTTCCTCTAAGATCAGGAAAAAGACAAGGATGTCCACTCTCACCACTTTTATTTAACATAGTTTTAGAAGTCCTAGCCACAAAAATCAGAAAAGAAAAAGAAATAAAAGGGATCCAAATTGGAAAAGAAGAAATAAAACTGTCACTGTTTGTAGATGACATGATACTATACATAGAAAATCCTAAGGACACTACCAGGAAACTACTAGAGCTCAAAAAACTAATGCTCAGTAAAGCTGTTTAAAGTAACCAAAGTCAGACCGATAGTGGTATAGAGAGCTGTGAATCAAACACAGATTTGTCCGGTAACAGTGCCCATTCTCCAAACACTCTTCTATATTGTTTAATGCCCAATACCCAATTCTGTACTTCACCCATTAAACTACTTGAAAAAAATCAATTCATACTATTATACTTCAAAAGTAATTAAAAGTCTGAATACTTAGCTGTCCTGCCAAAATACTGAGCGACTGTCAGTGACACAGTATATATTGAAAATGCTATTCTATAGTGTTAAATATAAGTTGAAAGTTTTTCATACCTGTTGGATTATAGCTCAGAGAATCAAACCAACTAAACTAGCTCCTTCTTAGAAAAGAAATAGAAAACAGTATCCCATTATATGGACAATTTAAAGCAGTATATGATAGAGTCATTGAAGGATGGGTGGGTAATTCAGGCAATAATTCAGGCTGTAGTTTATAAAAATATTTTCTCTAAACTTAAAAAATAAAAGTCCAAAAATAAAGTTACCAAACCAATTTTTTTAAAGTACGTATTGTATCATTTTTCAATTTGTATTGGAGTATTGTGCATAGACTAAAAATTAAACATGTCTGATATCTCATATGTTGACTAAGGCCAATATAACATTTCACTGTGGTCTATCCACACAGTTTTTCAGCCTTGGTGTATGGACTCAATTCATTTTTATGGGGGACTTTCCTGGGAGTTATTGAATGATTAGCAGCATCCCTGGCCCCTAGATGCTAAGTAGCACCCTTTTTCAGTTGTTACAACCAAAAATGTCTCCAGACTTTGACAAATGTCCTAGGTTGGGTGGGGGGAGGGACTCATAATTGCTCCCAGGTGAGAATCATCGATCTTTGGGAATGAGGTACATAATCTGGCTCCTGCCCATGAATACTGCTCTGCTTCTTGTTCAATCTTTTCTAATCCCACAGATCCTTCTGTCCCTGAGGACAAGGACCTAGTCTCAGCATTTCATATACTTTAACCATTCCAAACTTCACCCAATAAGACAACCTTACACTGTAGGCTCGATTTCTACATCCATTTTACATATGGAGAACATGAGGCACAAAGAAATTGAGTAATTTGCTCAGGGTCACACAACTGATTTTTCTGACCTGCAGCAAAATCCAGCAATGGGCTGTACTCCAAAGATCAGAATGAAATATAGCATAGTCAACAGAATCTGACAAACCTGAGTTCAAAAATCCAAACTTATTATGTGACTTTGGATTTAACCACTCCATCTCTTGGTTTCTTTATATGTAAAAAACAGTAAAGGACACAAGTAAGTAGGTAAGAATAAAGTGCTAAGCAGTTAGTTGCCATAGAGAGGTGGTGTAGCCGAATGGTTAGGGACAGTCTTTAGCGCCAGTCTGCCTGAGTTCAAATCATAGTCCCATCAGTCACTAGCTGTGTGACCTTGGTTTAAATCACTCAACCTCCGTGGATTCCAGTTCTCCATTTGGAAAATGGGATAGTAATGGAACAAGGTTGCAGCACCATTAAGCAAATTAGCATATGCAAAGCACACCAAACAGTGCCTGGCACATAGTAAGTGCATGTAAGTGCTTTCTGTAACTGTTACTGCTAAACCTGAAATTCTTCCCAATTCTTAAAGCTCCTTTTAAAAATAATCTACTAAGGAATTGCAGAAGAACCCGTGACTGGTCTAGGTTTTTTTCTCTGGTCTCTAAGGCACTTATGGGGGAATGGATCTGAGACTGCAGCACTAAGTTTAGGAATGTACTTGGAACCAGGAAAGGTCTATCATAGCCTGGAAAGTCTATCGTCGATGAGGGCATTCCTGATTTCTGAATATACTCTATCCTGTAATTCTACTGTGTTGTGTATACTCCATGATCATTAAGCTGGACCCTGAGGTGGTATCTGGAAAGTATTAGACTAGGTTACATGCAGGACTACTCCACTGTGCAGACCTAAATAGAGAAAATTATGCTTCTAGATGGGATCCTCAGTCACTTAGACCTTACTATGTGCAATTATGTATCTCCTGGTGAAGTTTAAGACCAGGGGTCCTGTACCTCCCTCTGCCAAAGAAAATGTTGCTGATCCATCCCTGTGCCACGTATTTTGGATAAGCTTCCTCTAAATTCTTTAGATAAGTAGACCTTGTTCCCTCTACTAAGCAGTATATGCACCTGGTATTTACCTTTTACTGATATTTATTAGTAAAGTGGTAATCCAAGCCCTTGATATGTCATATTCTTGTATGTCCTCTTTCTCTGTACATAAAGCTTTTGGCCTGTCATTGCAACTTCACAACTAGTCATAACTGGTATATCTTTCTCCATTTTGTCCCACATTGTTCTTATCAAGTTCCATTCATAAAATCTGTTACTTTTCCTTTGTTTTATTTTTATCACTCCTTCCTATGTGAATTAGTTTTGTTTTTATTTTTGTGGTGCTATGGATGTATGGGTGCATTCTGCTTTCCCTAGTTTCTCTTCTTCAAATTCTATTTTGATCTTGTTCATTTCTTAATAGATAACTAAAATTTTCCAAATTATCTTCCAAGAGGAATTCATTCATTAAACATAAATGTTATTCAAAAATACCCTTCGGAATCATTATTTTCACCTCTCCTTTACTTTTATTCCATTTAATTAGTTTGATCCTATGACTATTACTATGCAAGAAAATAAAACAAGTCACACCAAAACGCCGCACACACAGCAGACTGCCCTGAAGAGCCATCCCTGTTCCAGAAGCTCTTAATTGTTCCTTCTTCCCTTCCTATTTCATTTCCACTCTCAATGGTTCCTTCCTACACTTCAGGATCCAGTCATGCCTTCCGCTGTTATCCTGCTCCCCCCAGGTTCTTATTCTTATTCATTCTAGAAGGTAAAAAAGCTATCATTTCTTCTTACAGCTCTTTCTCAGAACTCTCTTGTCTCTCAAAACTATTCCATATCTTCACATTCCTCCTCTCTCCAAATAATTTCTTCTGAAACCCTGTGGGATTTCTCCTGAGAGAGAAATAATTTCATTTCATCAGTATGAAGCAGTATTATTTCATTTACCGGTTTTGCTTTCCTAGAATCATAAAATTAAATGACGATAAGGACAGGATTAAAACAAAGCTCCATTTATAAACACTGTGATGCTTTCATCAGTGCCTACACGAGTCCTTTGTTTTATAATACGTAACTATGCCAACCATCTTCTGCACTTGATTATGGCCTGAACTCATTCCTATGAGCCTCACAGACAAAACCCCTTTAGTCCATTTTACTTAAGCCTGTTCTGTAGGCTTAAATGTACTTGAAACAGGGAAGGAAACAGCATTATTCAAAGCAAAGCAAGATTTGAGTGTGGGAATGGGGTAGAGGGTATGGAAGCAGGAGAAGCCTAAAATGGGAGGTTCATTCATTCATTCATCAAAAATGCACTGAGCAGCTTAACCGCAGGCCCTGGGTGCTGGGGACCCATCAACAATGAAAGTTGGGGACATTATAAAGACTTTTTTATACAATGCTAAGAAGTTCAGGCTTTTCCTTCTAGATATTAGAAACCATATAATGGTATTAAAGAAAGAATTTATATGATCTTATTTTTAAAATGACTGGTTATATTGTGGAGCAAGAATTGGAGTGGAACATACTGTAGGAAGACAGTATAAGAAAGTTACAATTTACACAGTCAAGGTAAAGGACCAATAAGAAGACCAAACAACAATGGTAGCTGTAGAATTAGAGTTGAAAATGCCTAAAAGGCACAGTAAACAAAACTGCATGATTAAATGTTTGGAATTTGGGAATATTGGCAAATTTTTTCTTAATTCCCAACGTAAAACTAGTAAAACTGGGATTAAAAGGACTTCTTAATCCCATTGAATTAAAACTATTTTATTAACCATTTTATAATCATATACCAGTAACTATTATAATTATACAAATACTTTAAATTAAAAAATATGAAAATCATATTAATGGATTTAATGGGGGGTTTTAGTAATGCCTTCTTTATTTCCACAATTCATGACAATAGAGAATAAATAAAACCAAGAGTAAAATAAAGATGATTTCAGGTAAGAAATAGCTATTTTGGGGAGAATTAAGAATATAATCACCAATGCTGATATTATACCCTGTTTTTAATTATTCTACATAATCAAATCAAGCCTCTCTTTTCCTCCTGTATTTTACAAATAATTCATTAGCAATAAAAACCATCATTAAGACAAATCATCTCTAAATGTCTTCAATAAATTTAATACTAAATAAACAACTTTGTCCATGTTAAAGACACACCTAAATTATAATTACCTTGTTTTAGCTAATTTAAGCAAATTTGTCTTTTAAAGTTTAAAATACACATGCTACTCCTTATTTTATCAAAGATGTAAGTTTTTCCCCTTTGACTTTTCGCGCAGGCTCAGCGGCCATGGCTCACGGGCCCAGCCGCTCCGCGGCATGTGGGATCTTCCCGGACCGGGGCACGAACCCATGTCCCCTGTATCGGCAGGCGGACTCTCAACCACTGCATCACCAGGGAAACCCTCCCCTTTGACTTTTAAACGCCAAATAATTCAGTAATAACACATCAGACAGCTATGAATATAGATGTTCTACAGACTCAGGGAATTCTTATAACCTTACGTTGCCTTTCCAATTCCACCCTGATCTGATGCTTTGTGCCAGATACTTTCATATGCACTGTCTTGTTTAAGCTCTACAACCATCCGGAGAAGGAGGATTTTACAAAAGAAGAAACTGAAATTTCTAAAAAATAAGGTGTTTTCCAGATCACATGAATCATAAGTGGTAGAAATAATAATTTCAAGTCTGGTATCATTCTATATTGCTGAGATATCATTGAAAATACTCATATTGCCATGCACAGTGATATGGTAACAGCAAATATTAAGGGGAAAAAGGAGTTCCAGAAGAAAAATTTAACAAATTATATGGAAGGCAAAATGGTCTCCTTTTTTTGAGTATGAGAAATACTCCGCTTTCCTGAAATCTAACATGCAGTCACTATGAGGGCCTAAACTGGGTCGTTTTTACTGCAAGTTTACAATCATCTAACTTATTACTATGGCTCTCCAGAACCACTTGGGGCAGGAGCTTCTAGACTGTCTTTCAGCAAGATAACAGAAATGTTCTTCAGAAAACATTCTTTTCTATGCTGTAGAGATGTCTCAGCGCATATGGCCACTCTCTGGCTTAGTTCCAGGTTCTGCTTTGCAGTTTAAACAATCCTTTGTAGAATTAATCATCAATACTGTTAAAGTACAGATGGGGCCCTGTAGGATAGAGGAGGCTGAGTAGAGCAGACAAGTTAATAAGCTAGAAAAATACAGGCTGATACTGGTGTTCTTGCATACTCGCAGGCAGGATTTTTTTGAGTAATATGATATGGGAAACAACAGAATTACCAAATGTTTACCAAGGTTACATATTTAACAAATAAAATAACATAAAATAAAGAAAAAAATTTAAATATCTTCTCTTTTCATAATAAAAATAAGGTTGAAAAAGAAAAAATTAAAACAATTTCCCTCTAGCATCTAAATAAGAAGTAAAATAAATTTTATAATTATATTCACAGCAGGAAAGTTCTCCAAGATGATTAATATAGAGAAACAAAGGTACATTGTGTGATTCCATAATAATAACTTAAAGAATATAGGAAAACAATATGATTGATTACTTTTACCAGTATTATATATTTTGATGTTATCAACCAACATTGAGGTAAACCATTATGAAGAGAGTGAAATGGAGCTTCACGATCGCATGATTTAAATAAATAGAAATAAGCTAGAAAGACTTCCCTTTACCCCCATGCTTTCTTCCCCTCCATCACATACAATCCCAACTCAAGTTGTTCAGCCAATATTTTTAAAGAAATTGAACAGCCAGCCCCAAGTCCTCTAGACCAGAAAGAAAATCTTGGACAGAATATTTTCTAGTTTTATATTTGTTGCTTTTTGTGACAAAACTTTTAAATTAAAGTTTAAAAAAAAGTGAATAAAAAGTGTTCTCCAGTTATTATGAGTAAAGATAGATAGACAAATCTGGCTACACAATCTATTAAGTAGGACCATATAAAGAAAATCAACTTTCATAAAGCTACTGACAAATTTTTAGAGGTTAAGTTTCAATAACAAAAACTGTATTATTATATGTTAATTACTGTAGCAGACCGATATAGTGGTGTATTAGTCTGCTCTGGCTGCCATAACAAAATACCATAGACTGGGTGGCTTAAGCACCAGAAATTTATTGTCTCACAGTTTTGGAAAGTAGAAATCTAAGATCAAGGTTCTGGCTGATTCAGTTTCTGGATTCTCTTCCTGGCTTGCAGATGGCTGACTTCTCATGCTGCCTTCACATGGTCCTTCCTCAGTGTGCGCTCATAGAAAAAGAGAGGGAGTAAGCGCTCTGAAATCTCATCTTATAAGGACACTAATCTTATTGGATCAGGGTCCCATCCTTATGGCCTCATTTAACCTTAATTACTTTCGTACGCCACATACAGCCACACTGGGAGTTAGGGTTTCAACATATGAACTTGAGGACACAAACATTCAATCCATAACAATCAGCATATATAACCTTTTCTTTTTTAAAAAAATACATTAATGTAGTTTTAAAACATTAATCCATTATTATTTTCCATTCTTGTACTATAATATTAATTTTATTTATTATTATTTTTCATTGGTATGATCATATATACACAATTTATGAAAAGAAAATTTTCATGATCTCCCTTTTTTCCTAACCATTATTTTTGCTTTATTACAAGACTATTACTGGAAGTAATTTTGTCTTATAAATAAACTGTTTGAAGTGTCAAATATGCTAGGTATAAAACTTATTGTTTCTGTTATCATAATCCCCATAATCAACTTTGTAACACATAGATCATATCTTAAAATTCCAGGAAGGATTTGTGACTTAAGGAAAATTAGATAGCATCTCTAGAATGCAGGTTTCTACTCCATAAAATGATGTGTGTGCCTTACAGGCAGGAGGGAAGAGACAGAAAGTAGGTAAAGTTGTGTTCTTTAAAAGATTAGTTTCATAAGCTCATAATACAATTTCTATAGTCAAGTAAGTTGGGGAAATGCTGGTTACTTTATAACACAATTCTCAGAGCACCCCTCACCTCCACAGCACTCTCAATCCTCCTTACCCTGCTCTCCTTTTTTTTTTATAGCATATATGGCCTTCCTTACACTATATAATTTACTTTTCATTATATTTATTATTTATTTGTCTCACTCGCTAGAAGTTAGGGAGTTACATCTGTTTTACTTTTTGATGTATCTCAAGCACTTAGAATAATTCTTGGCACACAGAAGGTGCTCAATAAATATTAGCTGAATGAATTAATAAACAAATGAATGAAGTTATAATGTGCTACTGTGCATATGAATTCCAAAACAGCAATGTAATATATGAACATGTCTTAAATGTATTTGTATCTAGCAAATGTTTGTCATAGAACTCCCCACAAGACTAGTGTGCTATTTTGAATAAAGGGTAAAGAAGGCTTCTCTGAGGAGGTGATAGTTGAGCTAAGATTCAAGAAAAATAAACTTCCATGCAAAAAGCCGGAGAAAGAGTATCCTAAATGTTGAGAATATCAAGTGCCGATGTTCTGAGGCGGAAAAGAGTTTGGCTTACTCAAGGAACAGAGAAAAGGACAGAATGGCTAGAGTAGAATAAGCTAGAGGGTAAAAGGTTAACATGTGATCTCAAAGAGGTATCCCGGGGCCAAATCATACTGAGCCGCCTTGGCAGTAAAGATCCTGGACTTTATTCTAAATGACATGGGAAACCACTGAAGGGCTTTAAGCAAGGAAGTGTCAGGATCTGATAATATGTTAATAAAAATTAATCTGGCAACTACGTGGGCATGAATCAAGAGAGGAAGCAAAGACAGTAGTTAAGAAGCTACTCCAATTGTCCTGGCAAGATATGATTGTGGCTTAGTCCAAGGTGATGGTAGTAAAGATGGGAAGTAGACAGATTTAAAATATATTCTGAACATGCTGATGGATTCTGTGAGGAGGGACTAGAAAAAAAATGGAGAAATAATATATGACTTTTAGGTTTGGGACTTGTGTAATTGGGTGGATGGTGGTATCACTTACTGGGATGGGGGAGACAGCCTGAAGAAGACTTGAGGAGTGGGGAACAATTAAGGGTTTTGGTTTGAAAATTTTAAGTTTGTGGTGCCTATTAAGCATTCAAATGGACATGCTCTATAAACATTTGGATGTATAAATCTGGAGCTCAGAGTATAGACAGGGATAGATATATTTAATTTCATAATTATTAGCATTTAAAACATTGTGTCTAAATGAAATCACCTAGCTAGAACGTATGGATACGGTGATTTCAGGTAGAAGAGAAGGACCAGCAGTGCAAGAAGACCAAAAAAGAGGAACTAGCTTAGAGAGTCTAGTTTTAAGGAATGAAAGGTGAATCATATTGAATGTTGCTGCGTGATACAACAAGATGAGTACAGAGAAGGTTCACTAGAGTTTGATGAGCAAACAGTAGGTGAAGAATAGAGAGAACAAGTTAAGACAACAGTGTTTTGAAAACTAGAGTAAAATATTTAGGGGAAAATGAAATGAAGGAATAGACTTTTTAATCAATGACATAAGAGCATATCAAATAAAGGTGAAAATAAACCACTAGAAAGGAAGCCTATTATGATACAATTACTTCAAAAGATCTTGAAAAATTGAGAGAAGCTGGGGTTTGCACCACAAGCAGAAGTATTGGCCATGATAGGCTTTAAAGGAAGATAAAGAATATGACTCATATTCTCTTATGGAGATGGGGTTACAGCTATCGAGCTAAGAAGATGAAAGCACTCCTGTGTGGTTGTTTCTATTTTCCCAGTAGAGTAAGAGCAGCTCTTCAGCTAAAAGCTGGAGGGTCAGCTGAAAGGAAATGTTACACAGGTTATAAGGCTGGAAAATAGATAGGCCAGAATGTGAATAAAATCATAAGGCAGATGATAGGGAGTCAAAATATTTATAAGCAGAGGAATGCAATTATTAACTCTATGTTTTAGAAAGATGACTGTGGCAATGTGAATGATGGAGTTGAGACCAGTTAAAACACAATAATCCTTGGCTGAAAAGTGCCCCACACTAAGGTCCTGGTAGCAAAGATTTTATTAGGGGGGCGTGGAGAGCAGGTTGAAGAGCTAGAAAATAGAATAGTTAGAAAATAGTGCATGGCAGGGTGGCAGGGGGTGGGGTGGGTATTTATCTGTCTCCACTAGAAAGCAAACTCCATAAGAGCAGGGATTTTATTTTGTTTACTATTTTGTCCCAGTGCCTAGGATATTCTCAAGAAATATTTGTGGAATGAATAAGTACATAAATAGTAAGCTTCTAATAAATGTTTCTTGATTAAATTTCCCAAAGCTCAAGATAATTTTTCTATGTTTGTTTTCTAAAACAAAAACATGTTTTTGTTTTTTTCTGGTCCATTGTAATGTTTTCTGATGATACTACTCATTTTTAATACTTTTCATTTTCAATTCCAGATTTCTTTTACTTTTACTTCTAAAGAGTTATTTACAACAATAATTTGAGACAAATCATAATAATATAACAAAACAATAATATTCCACTAGGTTAAATTATGTATTTATTTGTAAATTTATGTGTCTCCTCCCACTAGAAATAAACACTATGAGGACAGATACTCTTTTTGTTGTTGTTGTTATTGATTTCTTTTCACTGATGTAACTCTTAGTTCCCAGAACAGTGTCTGGCACATGGTAGAGTGAACTATGAATTTGATATAGAGAATGAGGAAAAGAGTGAATTTGAATAGAATTACAAAGATTTACAGCCTTGAAAGTGGATGGATAGTGATAATATTAATCAAGAATGATATGAAGGAAACAATTTTGGGGCAGGGTGGGGAATATGAGTGAGGTCTGAGATACCTGTTTGAAACAAATGGGTATCCCATTAGGACATGCTTTATAAAATTAAAATAGCACCTATAGAAATGACCTCTAAACTAGTTTGTCTAACTCTCCTTAGTCCACCAGCATGGCACAACCCAGTTAATACACTTGAAGCGCAGCACATTGGGTACAGTACATTTTTAAAAGAAAAAAGAAAAGTGGGGTAAATCGTCCCTCTCTTCTTCCATCCCTGACTCCAAGATAAGAGACGATTACAACTCTGCGTCTTCCTTGGGATGGAAATAACTAGACATGTTTATAATGTTAACACTCCCTTTTGGACCCTGAGTCACTTTTCCTGGACCCACATCTGTTTCTCATAGAGTAAGCGATCAAAGGCAAGCTAGATCTCAAAGCACAACAGTGCTGTGTAATGCAGGAGTCCCAGCCTTGAGAGAGCCTGGCATCTTATATTTCTGCCACATTCCTGGCCTGTGACCATCATGAACAGGCCCTTTCCTGAGTAAGCCATCGATCTCCCTCTGCTGCAGCAGAAGTAGCAGCTCAGCTCTTATTGGTTTATTTCACCTAAGACCTATTGATACTAATGAGGATAGCAAAGAATTATAACTTCTCCAATATTTTGCCTTATTAAGGGGCAGAATTCAGTAGAACGGTTATTACTTAGATATTAAAAGATTCTTCTAACCATCTCATACTGATCAATGTAAAATTTTCTCTGATTCATTGTACATCAATGTTAAATCTAATCTTGATTAGTGAGAATCTTAGTGCCCTTTTCTGGGGGAGATTATTGTAATACTGCTCTGTAGGAAATTTGTTCTTCAGGTTTATAATTCATACCCTTTTCTCCTAAGCTTTCCCAAATAATTAAAATAACAGTAACAAAGCAAACAATTCTATAGCCCTTACTGTGTTCCAGGCACTCTTCTAATTGTCTTACATATATTAAATCATATAATCTTTATAACAATATTGTGAAATAAGTACTATTATTTTCCTCACTTTATAATGTAAAACTGAAGTTTAGAAAGATGAAGTAACAATCCCAAGATGGAGCACATCAGTAGTGGAGCTCAAATTCTAACCTAGGCATTGTGGTTCCAAATACTGAGATATGCAAATGTATTATTATGTAACAATATTGTGAACTTTATTTTTTAAATTAATTTTTATTGTAGTATAGTTGCTTTACAGTGTTGTGTTAGTTTCTACTGCACAGCAAGATGAATCAGCTATATATATATATATATATATATATATATATATATATATATATATATATATATATATATATATATATATATATATATATATATATATATATATATATATATATATATATATATATATATATATATATATATATATATATATATATATATATATATATATATATATATATATATATATATATATATATATATACAGTCTTCTTTGGATTTCTTTCCCATTTAGGTCACCACAGAGCATCAAGTAGAGTTCCCTGTGCTATACAGTATGTTCTCATTAGTTATCTATTTTATACATAGTATCAATAGTGTATATATGTCAATTCCAATCTCCCAGTTCCTCCCACTCCCCCCTTTCCCCCTTGGTATCTGAACATTTGTTCATTCTACATCTGTGTATCTATTTCTGCTTTGCAAATAAGATCATCTATACCATTTTTCTAGAGTCCACATATATGCATTAATATATGATATTTGTTTTTCTTTCTGACTTACTTCACTCTATATGACACTCTCTAGGTCCATCCACATCTCTACAAAGGACTCAATTTTGTTCCTTTTTATGGCTGAGTAATATTCCATTGTATATACACCACATCTTCTTTATCCACTCCTCTGTTGATGGACATTTAGGTTGCTTCCATGATGTGGCTATTGTAAATAGTGCTGCAATGAATATTGGGGTGTGTGTGTCTTTTCGAATTTGTGTTTTCTCTGGGTATATGCCCAGTAGTGGGATTGCTGGGTCATATGGTAGTTCTATTTTTAGTTTTTTAAGGAACCCCCATACTGTTCTCCATAGTGGCTGTATCAATTTACATTCCCACCAACAGTATAAGGGGGTTCCCTCTTCTTCATACCCTCTCCAGCATTTATTGTTTGTAGATTTTTTGAAAGTGAAAATTTTTTCAATAAAATATTTCCCAAGAAAAATCTACATATAGGTACTAAAGAATAAAATAATTTTCAAAATGCCAACATAGAGATTTGAAAATATTTTAGCATTGCTTAAATACTATAAATCAATATTATAGTCGTAAACTGAAAATATTTGAGATGCCTGTGAGGATAGTACTTCCTGAGGAAATTAAAATTGGTAGCCCGTTCCCTGGTGGCGCAGTGGTTGAGAGTCCGCCTGCCGATGCAGGGGACACGGGTTCGTGCCCCGGTCTGGGAAGATCCCACATGCCGCGGAGCGGCTGGGCCCGTGAGCCATGGCCGCTGAGTCTGCGCGTCCGGAGCCTGTGCTCCACAACGGGAGAGGCCACAACAGTGAGAAGCCCGCGTACCGCAAAAAAAAAAAAAAAAAAAAAAAAATTGGCCAAAATATTCAAGTTTCTATCTTAAAATTTCCCTGAAAAAATAAACACAACTTGTGTTGGAGTGTGGGCACACAGTACAAGAAAGCAAAATTAGTAAGAAAACTACTAAAATTTTCTTTATACTCTATTAGGTAACTGTGTTAAACATTCAGAAAATAATTAAAAATACAGTAATGTGTATGTGAAAGTGTAGATCACATCGTTGGACCATATCAGCTGGCTTTATCCAATAAATTTATTTCAGATAAATTTATTCTATGTATAATTCAGGCTTGAAAACCTCAGTGATCTGATATACATATACAACCGGGAAACCAAAGTAGAAATTTTATGTTTCAAATACAAACTATAGATTTTATACAAAATAAAAGATTTTAAAAAGTTTTACCCAAAGCAAATCAAACCAAAAAGAAGGAGATTAATACCAAGTATTAGCAAGGTAAATGTTACAAAGAACTACAAAATTAAATCCCGAATGTGCAATGCTTGATATTACAGTTCCAGGTTCTCTCGTGACATTTGAAAATATTAAACATTTTTAACAATGTGTATGATAACATTTGCCAACTTATAATCTAACTTAAACACTTTTGAATAGTCAAACCACTTGAGAAAGCAATGTTGTACCTTAATGATATCATCAAATGGTAGTTTATAAACTCTAGAATCTTAAATATATTTATAATAATAAAAAATATTGGAACTTTACATATTATTTCTGTATTGAGACTGTACTAAAGCTGTTTACTTTGCATTGCTTAATTTAGACTATTTAGCATTACCCTTTTATGTAGAACATAAAGTTTACTTGTTGCAGAGTCCAAAAATACTCCCAAGAAACAAAATACTGTGAATCTGAGTACAGGCATCAGGAGTACCAAACCCTGCACAGTCGGAAATCCATGTATAGCTTTTGACTCCCCCAAACTTAACTATAATAGCCTACTGTTGACCAGGAGCCTTACCAATAACGAAGAGTTGATTAACACATATTTTGTTTGTTATATGTATTTTATGCTGTATTCTATAATAAAGTAAGCTAGAGAAAAGAAATGTTATTAAGAAAGTCATAAGGAAAAGAAAATACCTTTACAGTACCGTATTGTATTTATCAATACCATAAGTTTACATCATCTGTTTACAAGATGAATAGTCCTCCTGTCAGTATCTACATCAATATTGTCTCATATGATACAAAGCACTGTAAATGTTATATTTACAGTACAGTGTACATTGAGATTCAGACCTCCACAAGAGAATGCAAATAGATGATCACAGTACCAAAGGACAGAAACTGCGGAAAACCACCCTAAGGCAAAGCAACCCAACGAGAGTATGCTACAACAGGGATGGGAGAGAGATTAACATGTATCAGGCAACCATATATTACAGATATTGTTCAAGTTGGAGTTATGTAAATGATCTCTTTAACCTGTTATCCACAAGAAGAACTTTGGGGAAGTAAGAGCTTTGGGAAAACAAAACTGCAGCCAGCTTTGGTAGATAGAACAGAGTAAAAGTGGTGATAGAACTCAAGTAGGCCTGTGGTAAGTATTAAGTAAGTAATAAAAAGTAGTTACCCTATGCCACGCTATATATAAACAGTATGTCAGGAATTTTAATTACATGAAGTCATTGAATCCTCAGAACAACCCTATATGATAGGATCCTAATTTTAAGGATAAAGAAAATAAGACTCAGAGTTTGAGTAACTTATCCAAAGTGTCACAAAATTAGTAAGTGGTAGAGTTAAGAATGAAATCTCAATTTTATTGGTTGAAAAGCCCATTATTTTTCTACATTCCATGTTCATAGTAAAACAAGATCAGGGCCAGCTACTGCAGATGAGCTGGAGACTTCAATTATGATCAGCACAACAGTCCTGGAAAATCTGGGGACTGCCCGTGACCATGGTGGCAGTGGAGCCAGCAAAAGCGGCAACAGTAATAATGGTGTTGAACTAGAACCAGCAGAAACAGCCACAAAAATTAGACCAAGGGAAGGGGCAAGAGCAGCTAAAGCCACAAATGAGACGCCAGCAATGTTGGTGATACTGATTAGAACAACAGTGGGGGAAGGAGGTTATTCAGTACCAGGTGGAGGCAGAGACCTTGAATCACCCCTGTGTCAAGGAGAGTCAAGCATGTGTACATGGGAATCAGCTCTTGGCTTCCCACAGGCAAACATAGTCTGATAGATGGCATATAATTATTGTACGTTTAAGTGGTTATCAAATCCTGCCTATTTTCCCTTTCCAGCACCTATTTACTCTCTTCATCCTGACTACTTCTGACTAGAGAGTATTTCATTGGAACTATTACCGTAATATCCTTAAATCTTCCTCCTGCTTCTAATCCATCTTCTATACTGTTGCCAGAAGGTGAACCTGATCATGTCACTCTCCCACTGAAAACACTATGATCTTCAAGATAATGTCCAAAATCTTCAATGAAGTCATTTTTTTCTATCCATACCACTAAATACCACCGTGTTATTTCATGCCTCTGTCCCTTGTAATTCTGCACCTTCTACCGTTTCATCTTTCCCCATTCCATTCCTCAGTCTACCAGCCAACTGGAGAACACAAAAATCAAGGCTTAATTTAAGCATTATTTCTTTTATGAAGTCTTTTAATGACTCAATTAGAATTAGCCACTCCCTTTTCATACATATATTTAGGCTGATGACAAATAGAAAAAGAGAGAGATTAATGACAGAAAGAAAGCAAGTATTCTCAGTACCTAGGATAATCTGGAACATATTCGTTAAGTAGTAAATGCTGGTAAAAATGAAGGGAGAAAGGAAGACAGGGAAAAAGGAAGAAGGAAGGCAGGAAGAAAAGGTGGGAAGGAGGGAAGAAGGGAGGAAGGAAGGTAAGAAGGAAGGGAGGGGAGGAGAAAGGAGAGAAAGTAAGAATAATTTAGTTAAGGCTTAATAGCTATGTGATCTTGAAAGCTATAATCAATAATATATTCATTCCACAAAATTATATGCAAAGATGCTTCCAATGATCTTGCTCTATATACGTGAGTTCACCAGAGAAGCCTTACAAATCTCAAGTGTGAGAATCCTCTAATTTATAGCCTCTATAAAAAGAACAATTCTTAGTATGTGCCAGGTATTCTATTATGTACTTTATGTGCCTTCTTAATCCTTACAACAACCATATGAAGTAAGTACTATTATTCCCACCATACTGATCAGAAACTAAAACAGGAGAAGTTTGCGCATAGCTAGTATATTGTTAGCAAGTGGTATAAAAGAGAGTTCAAATTCAGGCATTCTGATTCCAAAGCCTGTGCTCTTAAAGTACCCTCTAGATCCATCCATTTGATCGCTTTGATGACTTGCCTTGACTTTGCTTGTCCACTCCATCTCTATTTTCTATGAAAATAGTCCGTTCCATTTATTTTTTCTGTATGGCACACTGCTGTTCCCTCTGCCTTCCTCTGCCAGCAAATCACAATTTAATGACAGTGCTTCAAGTTGTGTTTTGGGGATTTGAGGCATTTCTTCCCTTTGAGCTCATTATTTTCAAAATATGCCAGATTTGGGGGGATCCAGATAATACACATTTTTCACAAAAGTCTAGACCAGAAAGGTCATATTTTTTCAAGCATCTCAATAGACTAAAGAATTAGAGTATGTGTTCATTTAACAGAAAAATATAGTATTTTGTATATTAGTAGCATGTGTAAATATCCTTGATGTCTAAAATGGGAATAGACAGAATTGTGACAGAAGTGAAGAAATTGTTAGGATATTATACATTTATTTATTGATTCATTTATTAAAAAAATATTTATTGAGCATTTTAATAGACAGAGCTAACTGTTACGGATTATTAATGGGAAGAGTAGAAAAATAGTGTAAGGAAATCACACTGGAAAGGAAAAGGTTGAGAAATCTAATCTATTCCCTCAAACTTCCAAAGTCTCAGCCTTTCACACAGGAAGTACATGCTTGAGGCTACTGATGTACTGTTTACTTGACAATATTTACGTGACAATGAAAGCTACTTCTGAAGTAAATGGATCTCTCTATTCTGAATGGCCTACTGTGTCTTCTTGCTGAGCTCAGGGTCTAGCTTTCTGAAAATCTGTTTATGTTTGGCAGAAAGCATCTTCAGTATTCCAGAGTATCAAGAAATGTTTATACCAGTAACACTTTAAAATGGGAATACAGACTAGTGGTTACTTAATACTTCTTCAGCAGAAGTATTCAGCAAGTTGGTATTACAACCAACAAAAGGTCATAATAATAACAAATCAAAATAAATACAAACCAAAAACTCTGATTCAAAGATAGTTAAAACAATCATTATAAACAATGAATTAGAACATACCAACAATGAGTGCAATAACCCCGCTTTAAAATACAATGTACT
Source organism: Neophocaena asiaeorientalis asiaeorientalis (assembly GCF_003031525.2). Taxonomy (NCBI): domain Eukaryota; kingdom Metazoa; phylum Chordata; class Mammalia; order Artiodactyla; family Phocoenidae; genus Neophocaena; species Neophocaena asiaeorientalis. The sequence goes on along the minus strand of NW_020172818.1, from coordinate 13,280,308 downwards.
TTATTCTAAAGAATGAGAAAAAGTTGTAAAGAAAGTTTATAGGAGAATTATAAAAATATTACGGGTTTGAAAATCTTATATCTTGGGAAAGATTATGTGAGCCGAAACTTTTCAACCTGAAGAACCAAAGGTTGAAAAATAATTTATTATGTTGTAAAGGTGCAGAGTCTTTAAAACAAAGGATAGCAACAATCATTTTCTAATTCCCTAAATGACAGAGTCAGCAAACATAAATACATCAGCAGAACTGGTATCATTCTCATTTTTATCATCATTGAAGAATGTACTGAAATGTTTAGCATATACCAGCACTGTGCTGAATGCTTTACATATTTTACCTCATTTATGCTCAAAAAAACCCTTAGGTTTTAATAACCCCTCTTGAGAAATTAAGAAACTGAAGCTCATAAATATTATATAACTTGCCCAAGTTCACACAGCTGGTAAGGGGAGGAGTTAAAATGGAATATTTCACTCCAGAGCCAATGCTATGAATCATTACACTAAGATTATTCTAAGAGTGAACAAATTGAAATGTTTTAATGTTTAACTCCAGTTCTACAGTGCTGTCCCTCCCCATCCATGGCACCTTGATAGGAGGACTTAATTTCCTCAGCTATAAAATGATCAGTTGGAGTAATAATCTCTAAGATTTCTTTCTATCCTACAATTTGGAGGCTCTAAGACCTAGAGAAACTAGTTGGCATATACCTAGATATAGAGAATGTATAAAAGACTATAAGGTATTCCAAGAAACTCAAAATGGTTTATTGTTATTTCTGTCTTCAGAAGTTTACATTGTGGTTAGAGTGATGACAAGTATGGGAAAAGTTGGCACAGAAGTTACATAATTGTTCAAGATGGCAAATATACCATGGAGAAAATAAGGTCTACAACAGTTCAGAGAGGAGGGAGTGGCTTGACAGAGAAGACATTAAGATGAAGACAGAATGTGAGTGAGATAATTTAAAATGAGAGCTTGGATCTATAATTGTAGGAGCATATTTTATTGCCCACATATTATGTGTCAAGCACTATGTTAGGTATTTCATTACATTATTTTATTTAGACTTCAGAATGTTAATACTATTGTAGAGTCAGGATTCTAAGATTCAGAGGGGTAAAGAAACAACTAGAAGCTCAAAAAGAGAATGTAGCTGAGCTAGGATGAAAACACAAGTTTATCTAAATCCAAATCCAGTCTCTTTGCACTATGTGACACAGTTGTAGATGCAACTTCAGGAGCAAAACTGTACGGCAAAACATTGCCAAAGCTGTTCAGTGGACTGCAAGAAAGCCACTTTAATGGGAGAAGCAGGCTAAGCTAGGATGGCAGAGTCAGGCAAGGTCACAGAGGGCTTCTCAGACAGGAAGCCCAGACCTGAGCAAAGTATGTGGTTGAAAAAATAAGTGAATCCAGGGCAGGGGAAGAAGAGACTGCACTCAATCAGAAAAATAGTTATAGCTGCCCTATTTTACTATAGTTGCAAAGTGGCAGACCAACAGCTGACCCTGGCCTACCAATCAGTTTAATTTAATTTACAAGGCACTTTTATAAATTGTAAGTAGTTGAAATTTAACAATGTAGAAATAAAGACATCAACATTTCTGTCTTTTCTTTCAAAATCAGACTACTTCATAATATTGGAGATTCACTTATTGCCATTCCCAGACAACAGCAAGCATTTGCCTTCTATAAACAGGGCATGAACTCAGTCTAGACAGAGTGCCCACTCCAATGGGGTGGCTTTCTAATGTCTCCTGCTGGCACCTGGGGCATTTGAGTTTGTAACCTCTGTTTAGAATCTATTAGATTAGCCTTAAGTATTAGAAGGAACAGTTCTGAAACTGATATTTTGAAATCATTAAGTTGGATGGACAAGGAGAGAATCGTTTGCATTTGCTTATAATATGACAAACATGGGAGCTGCTTCCCACTAGCTATCTATTTTACATTTGGTAGTGTACATATGTCAATGCTACTCTCTCACTTTGTCCCAGCTTACCCTTCCCCCTCCCCATGTCCTCAAGTCCATTCTCTACATCTGCATCTTTATTCCTGTCCTGCTCCTAGGTTCTTCAGAACCTTTTTTTTTTTTTTTGATTCCATATATATGTGTTAGCATACGGTATTTGTTTTACTCTTTCTGACTTCCTTCACTCTGTATGACAGACTCTAGGTCCATCCACCTCACTATAAATAACTGTTTCATTCCTTTTTATGGCTAATATTCCATTGTATATATGTGCCACATCTTGGGTTATCTATTTTAAAATTCTCTTGGAATTAAATACTGAGTGTTTGGGGTTTTGTTTGTTTTGCTTTTGTTTTGCTAGTTTTGCTTTTGTTTTGCTATTTTAAAAAGCTGAATCTTGGGCTTCCCTGGTGGCACAGTGGTTGAGAATCTGCCTACCAATGCAGGGGACACGGGTTCGATCCCTGGTCTGGGAAGATCCCACATGCCACAGAGCAACTAAGCCCATGCACCACAATTACTGAGCCTGTGCTCTAGAGCCAGCGAGCCACAACTACTAAGCCTGAGAGCCACAACTACTGAGCCTGCATGACACAACTACTGAAGTCCACATGCCTAGAGCCCGTGCTCTGCAACAAGAGATGCCACCACATGAGAAGCCCACTCACCACAACAAAGACCCAACACAGCCAAAAATAAATAAATAAAATAAATAAATTTATTAAAAAAAAAAACAAGCTGAATCTTTTGTTACATCAAATGAATTCATAAAAGGTATATCATATACATTTTATTCATGAGTTGGTCCCATACTACATTTCTTTGGGTTTTGTTTCTCTCTGTCAATATGCCTAAATAATGTATATTTGAGTCGGGAGCCAGAAAGTATATCTGTGTATGAGATGACTGTGTTACTCTAACTTCCTCATCACTTTGATAGCTTCATGTGCCTTAAATCAGCAATACAATACCAATTGCTTCTTCTTTTCTGACCTCCCCATTCCATACCAAGTGTCTTATATCCTCAAAAAGGAAATGGAAACCATCTCATTCCTTGAAAGAAGAATTCAGCCTTGATCTAATTTCACTGAACTGGCCCTGTAATTTTTCTAAAATTAATATCTTGACTGTTACACATCAGGTACTGTGCTAAGATATTTCATATATCATTTCATTGTTTAATTATGTATTAATTCCTAATTATATACCTATTTTAAACACAAGTAAACTTGTTTAAATGATTCATACAAGATCAAGCAGCGATGTGACCAAGGAGAGATTCCTATCACAGTCAGTCTGAGTCCAAAGCACAAACCACCCATAATGCTAAAATAAATCCAGTTTTAAGTAAATAACTCCAGTGGTGGAATGAAGGTGGAGTGGGCTTAGAAAGGAAAAAGAATAAACATAGAGAAATGAATTCAGAGGCGTTTCTAAGAGTCCAGGAAAGTAAAAATGTGAACTAAGGCAGAGGCATATGGAATGGAAAGAAGGGAATAAATAATTTTAAAGAAAAAATTAAACAGTTGAATGATGGAATTGAGGTCTATACATTTAATGTGGGGAAAAGAGCTGCTGATTATGGTAGATTATTATAGTAATGCCCTTTAATTAATAACACCTCCTTGTATCCATGTTCTTGTGAAGTCCCCTCCACATTAACCCTGAGCTCAGCCATTGGCAGTGTGACATGTTTTGGCTGATGAGACACCAGCAAATGTAATACAAGCAGAGGATTTAAAGATATTTTTCATTCTCCAGCTTGGCTGCCTTGCTGTTCATTGGGAATCCTTCTGGCACCATATAAAGAAGCCAGGCTAGCCTCTTTAACAATGAGACCATGTAGAGAAGAGACAAGCTATCTCCCCTGAGACCCCTTAGATCAACCAGCTCCCAACTTAGCCACCTGCTGACTACAGTTACATGAAGAACCCCAGATGAAACCAACAGAAAAACCATTCAGCTGAGCTTAGTTCCCAAAGCCAAACTGCTGACCCACAGAATCGTGAGTAAATGAAATGGTTGTTAAACCACCAAGTTTCAGGATGATTTGTTACAGCATAATAAATAACATATATCTGTTTTGTTCTCCACTGTATCTTCAACAAATAACACAGTACTAGGAAACAGATCACACAATAAATATTTTTAAATGATAAAATGAATAATTGATGATGAAGATGTTTCTAGTTGTGTCTCCTTGAAGAATGCTAATGCTATAATAACCTGGATGTCAGCTAAGATTGACTATCCTTATAAGATATTTAATAAATATTATGGACTAGAAACCATATTTTACATCCTAAGGAAGTCAAATATCACCAAAATGTATATAGATTGCTGGGATACAAGTTCTCATGGCTATGCTTTTGTTGTCTTTAGCCCTCAAAGAGATTATCTAATCAAGAGCATTGATCTTTACTGGATTACACACCCGTGCACACGTGCATGCACACACACACACACATTTGTGAGCACACACATATGCGTGTCCAGAAGCACACATACATGTATATGCACACACATACCTATGCAAGATAGAAAAAAAACTCACACAATCACATATATATATGAAATGAACTTTAATAAATATAAAAGGGTCAGAATGAGGTCTCAATAAAAATCCTAAAATTGTTTATTAGATACTGCTCTCCTCAAAAGTTATTTCATTCAAGTACAGTTGTCCCTTGGTATCCATGGGGGGTTGGTTCCAGGACCCCCGAGGATACCAAAATCCACAGATGCTCAAGTCCTTTAAATAAAATGGCATAGTAAATACTCCATTTAACTTCTTAGTTACCAAAGTGTTTTCCAAAGTACAATAGTTGCAACGTTTTCAATGTATGAGGCTTCCAGTTCCTCCACATCATTGACAATATTTATTGTCAGGGGTTATTTTTTAACTTTAGCCATTCTAATAGTTATATTATTATTCAATAGTAAACACTAAAACTTTAATTTCCATTTATAAAATTAATTTATATGAGATGACAGAAAAATTTTTACACAAATTTAACCCTATAAATAAATCTCTTGTACAGTACAATCTTGGTAGACTTTTCAGAAGTCACCTTACACTCACAATCTATTCCAAGTCAGATAGTATTAGAAAAGTTATTCTCTCAATGGGGAAATCAATTTAAAAGATCTTTTAGAAAAGGTTTTCTCTCATACACAGGTAAGAATTTTTTTCTGGAATTTGAAAGATCTGCAAAAACTATTTTCTCTTACATCTAAGAATCTACTCAAATACCACACATTCTAATTTCTTTTTTTCAATTCAAAATCTTCAGTACCTGCAAAACTTCCCACGATTCTCCTAAGTTTGTCTTAATGGTTAGGTTCCTTGGCTTTTGATGGTCTAATGTTGTATTTATTCATGTATACTTTATTTTAAATTAGTAGCCAGTGGTTAAATAATTAAAATATTTCTAAATATTAAAAATCCAATTTAAAGCTTACTTCAAATGTCGTTAGGCCTAACGTCCTTAACTTTAATTCTTATTCCAAATACTAAGGAGAATTTTTAAATAATTTACCCTTAACATACATAGAGATTTTTACCCCAAAACTCAGAGCTCAGAGAAACACAGTTTCGGGTTTGGAGGTCATCATGACCGAAGTGTATCATTTGAGATCTTAGGGATTCCAGACTGAGAGAAAGAAAACAGAAAAAGAACCATGAATTATTGTTCAAGCCACGAGGATGCCAAAGGAGAGCAAATATTCTCCAATTACAAAAAAACCAGCTTCTTCTATGTATACAGTGGGAAAAAGTACTCGGAGTCCAAAGAGACAGATTCTAACCCTACTTTTGTCACTAACTATGGAAACAGAGATAAATCACTGGATCACTTTACATCTTTCTCCTCGATTAAATGAAAATCTTATGTGTTTGGTACTGACATGGATCTATATGGTGGACATCCACCAAGTGTTTTGCTAATCTAAATACATTCAGAAAGAAGGAAGATGTTTATGTGGCTCAAGGAAAAACATGTGAAGCCCAATCTGTAACAAGTGTTCCCTAGTAAATCTTTGGCGAAGCACAGGCAAGTAGTATTACAGATTTACCGTGGATTTTCCCAATATCCAGAGTCAATTTCCTCATTTAAACTAACAAGTAGCATCAAGTTAATAGGAACAACTGTTTGGTTTTTAATGGAGCACTAATATGTAAAACATATTCCATAGAAATTATAATTGTAACACTTAAATTCTCCTATTCCTTGTTATGGTGGAAAAGAATACCTCCTCCAAAATATTTATCACACAGATCTATTTTAGAAAACAGACTGGGAAGAAATATAGAAAAATTTGAAAGTAGAATTTTTTAAGTTGAAGATAGGCAAGAAGCGTAAACAATTTTGTCAAACACTTTATAAAGAAACACAAGACAATATGGAGAGCAAGACAGATATACACATAAGGAGAAAATAAAGGAAGAGAAAGAGTAAAAGTTTGGAAAAGGATAGATCCAAAATCTAAAATCCCAAGAGCTATAATATGATATTCAAGGATGCTAATACTATGGGACAGCATCTTTCTAAAGTACTAAAAGATGACATAGGAATAATTCACTTACTCATACGTTCGTTCATTCAACAAATATTTCTTGACTATTTAATATGCTCTAGATATGATTCTAGACACTTCGTACACAGTGCTATGAGTGGCATCTTGGACAGCATTAAAAAAGGCATAGCTCTTTGGAGAGAGGCTAGCAACTCATGAAGTTGTGAACTATAATCTAAAGGTAAGAGAGCAGGATCTTCAAGGCCAGATTACCTAGGTCCCTGGTATTCTCTGTAGTCTTCCACATAAGTACCATGTGTTCCAAGATATTAAAGCAAGTAATTTAAATCATGAAACGAAAGCAATTTTTCTACACTTAGGTATATTTTAAAGTGGAAACGCAACTGCTTGAAGGTAGGAATGTGGTAAAATTGGTGAGAAATCCCAGAAGTTAAGTCATGGAGACAGGGACAAGCTCTGCAATCCAGTTACCAGCATCCCCAACCACACCTTCATCTCCATCACCTGTCAAGACTATTTTTCTTCCCAATCAATTTTCTTAAGACATTCTCTCCCTTGACCATAAAAAGAATTTATGTATACCATTGTTTATTTTTGCATTTAATTATTTTCTGTTTCATGGTCTTCATTTTTAAGTAGTCAACTCCTCAATATTTCTTCTTGAACATAAAGGCAATCAAATTGCTTTCAACTTTTATGACCCTCTGATGATAACTGCAGTGTCATTGGAAACCAAAATTCCCCTGCCTTACCATAAACTTATTTATGTATCACTGATTCATATTTTCCCAGAATTTTATGAAGCCTTCTTGAAGCTATCAACAAACAATTTATATTTGTTCTCTACTCTGCTTCTTGAAACTATCTTCTACATTTGTTCCATCTCACCATGGAGGGGGCGGGGAAGGGATAAAAGAAGGAAGGAAAAGAAAAGAGACAAATCTCCAGTACAGATGAATTTCAAGTTATATAGATACTTTCTCCACTCCAGGAAGTAAAGCTTAGCCTTCCCTTCCCCGCCACGCTTGAGTGTTTTCTGTGCTTAGTGACTTGCTTCCAAGAAGTAGAGTACTAAAAGTAAAACTTTGTAGTAGAGAATCCTGACAGAAAAAAAAAAACAAAAAACCCTGACTACTTCCGCCCACTTATCAAGGTTAACATACTCTTGATAAGATGTGATGAGAATGCAATTCACCTCTGTGATCTACCTTCCTTAAACCTGTAAACTCATTCTAATAAAAGGAAAAAACATCAGACAAACCCAAACTGAGGGATATTCTACAAAATACCTAACCAGTACACCTCAGAATGCTAAGGAGACATGACAATTAAATGCAATGTGGCCTCCTAGATGGGATCATGGAACATAAAAAGAACATAAAGGAACAACTAGTGAAATCTGAAAAAAAAAGTGTAGATTTAGTTACTAGTAATATTTCAATGTTGGTTCCTCACATGTGACAAATATACCATAGTAATGTAATGTTAACAATAGGGAAAACCGGCTCAGGGGTACACAAGAACCCTGTGTATTATCATTTGTAACTTTTCTGTAAATTCAAAATTATTATTTACAAAGTGTTTATAATACCCCCTTCTCTCCTACCCCATCAAGCCTTAGGAGGAGTAAAAAAAAAACAACAGCTGAAGTCAAACTCCATAGGCCAGACCCGCCTTCCTCTTTCACCTTTGAGATGACCGACAGTGATGACATTTAATTACTTTTCTTTTTTCATTTTGGGCACTGAGAGGCAAACTTTCTCCAGTCAGTAATAGAAATAAAGAAATCATGCAGGAATTCTAACAAAGGGCCAGATATAAAGACTTTGCAGAATATTCCAGGCCTTTGTTCTCCCTGCCTTATTGTAACATATAAACTATTTGGGGGTAACAAAATAATACAAGCCTGGAAAGACTCCCTTCTCAATTTTTACAGGTGAAGATTATTACATGGCATGTCAAAAGAAGCCTAGGCTTAGAGGAGAATTTTCCAAGGGTTCTCTGCCTATTCTCAAATAGGTGTGATATATATGATTTCTCTATCAAACATCTCCATCTGGATGATACACAGGCAACTTAAACTCAGTATGTTGAAAACTGAACTTGCCTTGGTTCTATATTTCTTCTCTTGTATGCCTTATCTCACTACTCACCTAGTTGTTAAAGTCAGGAACCTAGGAATTATCCTAAACTTCTGCCTTTCCCTAACCTCATAAGTCCAATCAATCAAGAAGTCAGTCTCCATCTTTCTCATATCTGACTCAAGTTCAGACTCCCCACTATCATTACCTTGGTTTCTTCCTTTATTGTGTCTCATCCAGATACCTGCCTACAAACTATTTTCCAATTTCATTATTCTAACACAAAATTCTTCTACTGTTCTCAACTGCCTTTGTGATGAGTCAAAACCCTTAACCTTCATGATTTGCTCCCAGCTTACTCTCTAGGCTAATCTTTCACATTCTCCTTAAACCTGCCACTCTGGACATACAAACTGCCACTCATTCACTAACACGTCACGCTCTTTCACTTATCCATGCCTTCTACTCCCATTCCAGGTGCATGGAGTGCATGTAAGAAGCAGGAATTCTACCTGAAGAAAGGGTGTCTGACCAGTTTTGAAAAAAATGCTTATCCTTGGTAGAAATTTGCTTTGTTACTAGGATTATTTGTCTATGCTGCTTCTTCTCATTCCTATTGTTCATTAGTAAGAGGAAAGTTCATATGGAAAAAGATGGAAGTAGATCCCGAAATAAGCTGTTCCTCAAGCCAACCCTGGGGACAAAGAAGAAGTTCAGAAGCTTCCTTCTCAGATCACCATCTTTGCAAAAATTTTACCACAGGTTAGTAATCAAAACCTTACAAGAACTTTTTTCAATCTTGTCTCATTTTGTCTGCATGAGAGACATGGGAAGGAACACCTATTCAAACATTTTCATCCTTCCTTGTGGGAGGTTTAAAGTTGTACGATCCAAGCATTAGTTTCCAGCGCCCAAGATATGAGGTCCATAAAGAGCATTTTTGAATCAAATGTTCCTAAACTCTCATGGATTTACCTCAGTTGAAAGTTAACCTCGTGCACCATACACACACAAAAAAACTCAAAATGGATTAAAGACCCAAGTGTAAGGCCGGATACCATAAAACTCTTAGAGGAAAACACAGGCAGGACCTCCTAGAGTAATGAAAATAAAAATAAAAATAAATAAATGGGGCCTATGAAAATTAAAAGCTTTTGCACAGCAAAGGAAACCATAAACAAAATGGTTGAAAAGACAACCCTCAGAATGGCAGAAAATATTTTCAAATGAAGCAACCAACAAGGGATTAATCTCCAAAATATACAAACAGCTCATGCAGCTCAATATCAAAAACCAAACAACCCAATCAAAAAATAAGTGGAAGATCTAAATAGACATTTCTCCAAAGAAGACATACAGATGGCTAAAAAGCACATGAAACAATGCTCAATATCACTAATTATTAGAGAAATGCAAATCAAAACTACAATGAGGTATCACCTCACACAGGTCAGAATGGCCATCATCAAAAAAATCTACAAACAGTAAATGCTGGAGAGGGTGTGGAGAAGAGGGAACCCTCCTACACTGCTGGTGGGAATGTAAACTGGTACAACCACTATGGAGAACAATATGGAAGTTCCTTAAAAAACTAAAAATAGAGCTACCATATGATCCAGCAATCCCACTCCTGGGCATATACCCAGAGAAAACTATAATTCAAAAAGATACATGAACCCCAGTGTTCATTGCAACACTACTTAAAATAGCCAGGACATGGAAGCAACCTAAATGTCCATCAACAGAAGACTGAATAAAGAAGATGTGGTACATATATACAATGGAATATTACTCAGCCATAAAAAAGAATGAAACAATGCCATTTGCAGCAACATGGGTGGACCTAGAGATTGTCATACTGAGTGAAGTCAGACAGAGAAAGACAAATATCATATGATATTGCTTATACGTGGAATCTAAAAAAGAGTACAAATGAACTTATTTACAAAACAGAAAGAGACTCACAGACATAGAAAACAGACTTATGGTTACCAAAGGGGAAATAGGGGAGGGATAAATCCTTCCTCCAGGAAGGATTCCCGTTTCTTACAAGTATTTACAATATAACCCAAATTCATGTGCTTAAGTTCCTAAATGGCATGATTTCACCAAAGATCATGTAGAATTACAATGGCCACTCTAGGAAACTTTTGATATGATCAACATTTTCTAGAGACGTATTAGAACAAAAGGTAAGCTCTGCTTCCAATAGAAGGAGAGAATTTTGAAATGAGCATTTTGAAAACACCTTATGATGAAAAAAAAGTAGAATCCATGCTCCCTGATTTCAAACTATATTACAAAACAGTATGGTGCTAGCATAAAAGCAAAAACAAAGATCAATGGAACACAATAGAGAGTCCGGAAATAAACCCACAAATATATAGTCAATTAATTTACAACAAAAGAGTAACAAATATACAGTGTGGAAAGGACAGTCTTTCCAATAAGTGGTGTTTGGAAAACTGGACAGCTGCATGCAAAAGAATGAAACTAGACCACTGTCTTACAACATACACAAAAATTAACTCCAAATGGATTAAAGACTTGAATGTAAGACCTGAAACCACAGAACTCCTAGAAGAACACATAGGTGGTAAGCTCCTTGACATCGGTCTTAGCAATTATTTTTTGGATTTGACTCCAAAAGCAAAGGCAACAAAAGCAAAAATAAACAAGTGGGACTATATCAAACTGAAAAGCTTTGCACAGCTCAGGAAACATGAAAAGCAACCTATTGAATGGGAGAAAAATTTTGCAAATCATATATCTGATAAGAGGTTAATATCTAAATTATATAAAGAACTCATACAACTCAATAGCAAAAAAAAAATCCAATTACAAAATGTACAGAATATCTGAATAGACATTTTTCCAAAGAAGACATACAGATCGCCACTAGGCACATGAAAAAATGCTCAGCATCACTAATCATCAGGGAAATGCAAACCAAAACCACAATGAGATATCACCTCACACCTGCCAAAATGGGTATTACCAAAAAGACAAGAAATAACAAGTCTTGGTGAGAAGTGTGGAGAAAATGGAACCCTTGTGCAATGTTGGTGAGAATGTAAATGGCGCAGTCATTATGGAAAATAGCATGGAGTTTCCTCAAAAAAATAAAAATATAACTACCATATGATCCAGTAATTCCACATCTGGGAATTTATCTGAAGAAAATAAAAAGACTAATTCAAAAAGATACATGCAACGCCATGTTCATTGCAGCATTATTTACAATAGCCAAGCTATAGAAACAGTGTCCATCAATGCATAAATGGATAAAGCAAATGTTTTACACACACACACACACACACACACACACACACTATATGTATATACTATGTGTATACGTATACTAGTACATGTATATACTATATATATGCATGTATAGTATATACAATATTATTCAGCCATAAAAAAGAAGGAAATCTTGCCATTTACAACAACATGGATGGACCTTAAGGCCATTATTCTAAGTGAGATAAGTCAGACAGAGAAAGACAAATACAGTATGATCTCACTTACATGTGGGATCTACATCAAACAAGCAAACAAACAAAATCATGCTCACAGATACAGAGAACAGATTGCTGGTTGCCAGAAGTGAGGATGAGGGTTGGGCAAAATGTGTGAAGGGGCTCAAAAAGGTACAAACTTCCAGTTATAAAATAAATAAGTCATGGGGATGTAATGTAGAGCATGGTGACTATAGTTAATAATACTGTATCACATATTTGAAATTTGCTAAGAGAGTAGATGTTAAAAGTCCTCATTACAAGAAAAAAATATTTTTTATAACTATGATGACAGATGTTAACTAGACTTATTGTGGTGATTGTTTCACAATATAGACAAATATCAAATCATTATATTGTACACTTGAAACCAATATATGTCAGTTATATCAATAAAAAATATAGAATCCTGAATGAATGTATGCCCTTACAGATAAAATAACTACATGCTCCCAAATCAGTCATTCAACCCTAAAGAAGGGGAGTCTCTTAATAAAGATACCTGTAGATACTCTAAACAGAAAGGACATGGGGGTAATTTTTTCTCTGTTGACTAAGAAAATAGAGAAAATATGTTAAAAATGAAATGATTAATCAATGAGGTGCTCAGAAGGAACACTCAAAGAAAAGTCTCTAAAGATTAAGGAGCACTTCTTAGTGGCTTATGGAGATAAATGAGTGCATATATACTGAATCTTCCTAAAAATTCCTAGAAAGTAAGGTCATTAAGCTATTACTTGCAAAATGTTAAAAAAAAAAAAAAAAGAGTATTCTCATAGAAAGTTGACTCAAATGTTTTAAGAATCCAAGTTCCCATACTTTAGGTAAAATTTTGCAAGTAAGAAGTCTAGGGACTTCCCTGTTGGCGCAGTGGTTAAGAATCTGCCTGCCAATGCAGGAGACACGGGTTCGAGCTCCGGGTCAGGGAAGATCCCACATGCCACACAGCAATTAAGCCCATGTGCCACAACTACTGAGCCTGCGCTGTACAGCCCGCGAGCCACAACTACTGAGCCCACATGCCACAACTACTGAAGCCCATGTGCCTAGAGCCCATGCTCTGCAACAAGAGAAGCCACGGAAATGAGAAGCTGGTGCACCACAATGAAGAGTAGCCCCCGCTCACCGCAACTAGAGGAACCCTGCGCGCAGCAACGAAGACCCAGTGCACCCAAAAATAAATAAATAAATTTTTAAAAAGACGTCTATTATTTCTATTTAATAAAAATAGCTATGTCTTCTCTGATTTTCAGATTAAGTATAATATGAGCTTACATTTTCCATTTATTTGAGCATGTTCTTCCTAAACTTACACAGAATTACTGATGAAATAAGCTGCTGCTACTTCTACTTACTGTGTAAAGCTTTGAAAAATGTAAATTGGCATTTAACCAAATTGATTCATCATTCTGAAATTTTTGTTTCAACAGTAATTATATTTTATATTATGTAAGCTAGAAGATTGATGTGCAAGATCTTTATTTAGGACTACTATGAAGCTGAGTTAATTAATGGTTATTAACTTGATGCCAAGATGATTTCTAAGCAAGACAGAACAATAGATGATTACTAAATAGAGTTTTAGGTTCATGTACTTTTGCTTATGTTTATCACTATAAACAGAGAGGCTATATTTTCTAGTCTATTTTGAGAAGTTATATAAGGGCTATCTGTGTCTGTAGAATGTTGTTTAACGTGTTTATAAGCTCTGCTTGACATATATACACTATTGTGTATAAAATAGATAATGAATGAGAACCTACTTTATAGCACAGGGCACTCTACTCCGTGCTCTGTGGTGACCTAAATGGGAAGGAAATCCAAAAAAAGAGGGGATATATGTATACGTATGGCTGACACACTTTGCTGTACAGCAGAAAATGACACAGCAGTGTAAAGCAACTATACTCCAATAAAAAAAAGAAAAAGAAGAAAAAACTGCAAGAAAAAAATAAATAAAATTGTAAAAAATAAAATGCTAGTCTGTGACAGTGATAATAATCCAGCCCCTGAATTTTCTCTGTGAAATAGAAATCACTTTTGTTAAAAGTTGTAATTAATATACTTTAACAAGACTCTACCATAAACATTCTTGGCATAGAGATTATATTAAGTGAAGTAAGTCAGAGAAAGACAAATATATGATATCACTAATATGTGGAATTTAAAATATAACACAAATGAACTTATTTACGAAACAGAAACAGACATACATATATATACGTATAACTGAATTGCTTAAAACTAACACAATGTCGTACATTAACTATACCTCAATTTTAAAAAAGTTAAAAAATAAAACCACACAGAAGAGAGACACACGAGAGGGCCACCTGGGCACTCACTCTACCAGGAGGCACCATATTCCCTAAAGTAGGTTGGTTACGCACACCTTCCTGGTACAGAGTAGGTTAACCACATGTACTAGTTGTCCGAAAAAATCATCAATTTTGCCAATCGTCTCAGTGGGATTTGTTTCACTCTAAAAAATGTTGCACTCTGGATGATTAATTGGACTGTCACTCTACAAATGGAGGAACAGGTAAAAAGGTGCTGCTCTTTCTTTGTGCCTTGCATCATCCCCTTGGAAACCAAAAACTAAAGACAGAAAATCAGGATGCAAAAGCCCTATGGCTTTACTTTCCTCCCCGAGTCATTCCGTCTCTTTTCTTTCTTTTCTCCTCTCCATCTTTCAGACTCCAATCTCTGGCTAAGCTTTTATAAGGAGCACGGATATTTCTTCCACATTTCAGGAGACATCTAGGAGCTGAGTCCTCCAGGCTGAATTTGTGGTATGATGATAAGGCAGATAAACAAATTCTGCTTAATTCCTTCTTAAAACGATAGCCTTGCAAACTCTATACTGTTGCATAATCCTGTTTTTTAATGAGAGAAGCTGAAGATTTGGCCCATACTCCCTACTTTGCTAGAGCTTATTCTGTCTATTGGGTCAGATTACAGGTGCTAAGACTGTAATATCTGTGTTACTCACCCTAAAGTGTTTTCTCTTATCAATTTTCTCTTAATGATTTTTTCAATCTTACATTAATTCAACTGAGATCTTTTTCAAAGAGATTAACTTCAATTACTTAAATACCAAAGGGCAGAAAGAATGTTCTGTAACTCATAAAGCGAGTACCTCTTAATCAAAAGATGAAACCAGAGCTGAGCAGGAGTAAAATTGTAAAGTTAACAGTTTGCCTCAGAGTTGCCTCCACATTTCTAATCAGCATCCTCCTCTCCACTGAGGTACATTCACCTTCCTACCAACCGTTCTTCAGCTGGATTATTCTTCCCCCTAAACCATGTATTTTGTTCTTGAAAAACAATATTCTGGGGGTACAATTTTATCTTCTATCAATACCTACTCCATAAAAATAAACAATTGGGAAAGCACTAGCAAAATGATGGAGCGTATGATGCTATATGTCAGGAGAAATGATGTGAGCCTGGGAACATGCGTATCCAGTTTTTTGATTCTCTAATAGACAGCAATGGAAAGGACAGTTGGGAGATGACTTTTGAGTTGGCCAGAGAACAGTATCTGCCACTACCTCCTCTCAATCCCAATGTCCCTGAAGGTTATATGTCAGGAGAAATAATGCCAGGTAAAATTTTTTTTTTTTTAGGATGGAGTAAGTCTTTATTTTTAGACACTTTCACAAAGAGGTTTCAAAGTAAAACCTTCTTCTCTTTCCAGGGGAGAAGAGAGAACATGAAGATCAGCCTGCAGCTATCAGCAGCGGCTCTGCTTAGGGCCTAGGTTCCGCCTTCCCCCAGGGCTGAGGCAGAGGTATGTACGTCCCTTCCTTTATTAGCTTCTCCAACTACCTCTTTTTTTTTTTTTTTTAATTTTAATGGATTTTTTTAAACATATTTATTGGAGTATAATTGGTTTACAATGGTGTGTTAGTTTCTGCTTTATAACAAAGTGAATCAGTTATACATGTACATATGTTCCCATATCTCTTCTCTCTTGCGTCTCCCTCCCTCCCACCCTCCCTATCCCACCCCTCTAGATGGGTCACAAACCACCGAGCTGATCTCCCTGTGCTATATCCTACTACCTCTTGATGTAGATGTTTCATCATTTTCTGCTGAAGCAGACATTTTGATGAAAGACAACACAAAGATGTTAGAAATTTGTTTTTGCAAATTGGGGTTTTTTTTTAGAAATTCGTCTTTGCAAATATACTTCACTTAAGTAATTTTTTTCAAAGAGGCAGAAATCCTGGGGCCCAGGACATTTCCCTGAAAAGATTCTAGCTGCACTCCACCTCCACAAATCACACAAACATAATACACACACACAGTTACATAAAAGTATGTCATTTATGCACAAAGAAACTGTAAGGGAATTCTTAGCTGAGCTCCTTCTCTATGTCAAGTATTGTAATTACATATATTGGTAAGATGTAGAGAGAAATCAAAATAATAACCAATTAACAATAACAACTAACATTTATCAAGCATTTAGCATATGCTGAGCATGGGGTTATGTCATTTAATTTTTACAGCAACTCTATGGGATAGGTTCCATTATTATTCACACTTGACAAATGAAGATAGGAAGCCCCACAGAGGTTAAATAACCAGCTCAACATTACAACAGCTAGAAAGTAGCCCAGCTGGGATTCAAACCTGAGCCATCCACCTCCAGATCCTATACTCCCCACTACTAAACCATACGGTCAGAAAAGAGACAGAATAAGAAATAGTTTAGGAAATATCATGTGCAGGGCCAAAATAAACAGCAAGTGATACAGAAGCAAGGTTCGGAAAGAACTTCAGGAAGCCCTACGTGGTAGTTAAGATGCCTTTTCAATCTTAAAGCTCCCAGCAATCTTGTTCTCAAAGTGTCCAGCCCCAGGGACACCAGGAATGAGAAGACATTGTGGCAGATGCTGTTCTTTGGCCAACTCAAAAGTCATTTCCCAACCCTCCTTTCCATTGCTGTCTATTAGAGAATTCAAAAACAAGATACTCATTTCCCCAGGCTCACAATAGGTTGCATGTGACAGAGTTCTGGTCAAAAAGCCATCAGTCAAAAAAGGAAATCTAGTAGAAAGTTTTCGGAAAAGGTTTCATTTGCTAACATTTTTTTTTTTTTAAAGCAATAGATAGTACCACACTTTCCTCCCTTCTTTCTGCCTTGGCTATTGGCATAAAGCCAGGAATTGCAGCACACACCTTAAGTGCTGAAGTCAAAAAAAGAATGCTGAAATGGTGGAGCAGACAGATAGAAAAGATAGGGACACTATGGAGCAGCTGACCCAACACCAGCCCTTACCCACCTAGAGATTTGTCACGTGAGAAAAATAAACCCTATTTGATGAATATAGCTGAATTCATTCCTAACAGGCTTAAGACCTTAACAAATTGCATCAACCTTTATTTCATTTTGTCAGAGTAGAATCAGCCTCCGTTGGATTTTAGGAGTTTCAACTAAATGATTAGTGAAATGTTTATTACATCGGCTGCCCTCCCTTTTCCAGTGGGTAGAGCACTTTGTGAGATTAAAGATAATGACAGGGAACGCAGAAGGAACTTTGGGTAGATTATGGATTGTCTTCATTTTTTTAAGTCAGTCTTTAAGCATATTTTAGGACCTATACGTATTTATTCTCCCACAAGACCTTTCAAAGATTTTCATTGCTTTAAAATCATGAAAAACAAACTTGTTTATGTCACATTGCAAAACTAAAAAGTAAGGAGAAGTTCCTTTCTTTGTATTCAAAAATAATTCAAGATATTTCTTTAAAAACTGCAAGTACTTAGGTCGCCATGGTGATTAAGTACTCTAACACATAAACAGTCTAACTGATATCATACAAATATTAAGCATCTACTATGAGTTCACTCATGGGCTAAGCCATGAATGTAATTAAAAAGAGTTATTGTCTAAAAATGATTTTATTCACTATTTTATGTCCTGTTCAAGTATGTTAATCATCGCTCACATTAGATATTAGGATTTCTGAAACAAAGGTTCTCAAACGTAAGGGAGCATAAGAATTGTCTAAAGCAGTTATTAAAGATGCAGATTCTTAGACTTAAAATCCAAATTTTAATTCAATGGATCTGGGTAGCATCCAGTCATCTGCTTATTTAATAAGCATTCCAGGCAACTGTGATGAAGTCAGAATCAAACAACTGTCCTGAAATCTTTCCGGTTCTCTTTGTCCAGGAGTGTTCTTAATCACTTAATATGGGACTTGCTGATGAAAGTGGAGATAGCATTTTTTTTTTTTTTTGCGGTACACGGGCCTCCCACCGCCGCGGCCGCTCCCGTCGCGGAGCACAGGCTCCGGACGCGCAGGCCCAGCGGCCATGGCCCACAGACCTAGCCGCCCCGCGGCACGCGGGACCCTCCCGAACCCGGGCACGAACCCGCGTCCCCCGCATCGGCAGGCAGACTCCCAACCACTGCGCCACCAGGGAAGCCCAGATATAGCATTTTTATACATAGTTCTGAAAAAATGAAAGTATATAAAATAAAAAGTGTAAAGTGGTTTTACGTTCATCTTTGCTGTAAGGATGTTTTCACTGAGTTTATATGATCATACTCTGCTATGAGTCAAAGATGTCAACTATAATACAAGTTCTGACAGAAATTAGAAATTTCACAACATGTTCTTTTATATTTATTGATATTTATGGTACTTGTTGATATCTGTTTGTAAGGTTAGTTATCTTAAATTGACTTTATTAAAAGCAAAATTTCCATTGTAATCATTAAATTATTAAAGCAAAATCTCTAATTGTAATCATTCAATTAAAGTCATAATTTTATTAATGTCTCTTCAGCATTTATTCACATATGGATTATTTCCAGAAAAGTTTGTGATTCAAAATTCACATTTGCCTAAAAATTAGAATTAACATAACAGTAGTGGATTACAATCTTCAACCCTCTTTGATCTTCTTACACAAGGTAAAATTTGGGGGGATAATTTTTTTGTTGTTTCCTTTATTCAATTTCTCTTGTCCTTTTTCATTTCTCTTATGTGGTATGATGTGCTCTATCATTGAGTCTAAAGTAAATTATTTATTTATGATTGCAAAGCACTTTACATCATACAAAAAATGCTGAAGTAAACTTTTATCCACGTGATGTGATAATGGTTGAAGTGTTCTAACATACAGTGTTACTGAATGTCAAAAGCAGGATATAAAAAGGAGGGAATGGAATAAAAATTACTGACTTTGAGTTAAATATATACTAACAAATATATCCGAAACATGTCTTATTGGCCTGTGAAACTAAATATTTCTATTTATCTCTTCATCTACTTTAAACAAACATGCCCTCCCAATTTTCCTCACCTCTCTGAACTCTCTCTCCAGACTTTGGAATTACATTTCCTTTTCTTCCTCTGTGTCTCCAACATTCAGCTGACCCTCTCTGCTGCTCTATTGCTGCCTGGGGTTGGCCTCTCTTTCCTTCTTCTCAGTCCCCCTCTCCATCAGAGGCTCCTTCACCTCATACACTTCTGAATGTCATGGCCTCTCCCAGGTGTCTGCTTTCTCTGCCTCCACTGCCTTTCCAGTTCCCAACCAAAGTTCATTATGTTCCAAACTGTGGATATAAACTTGCTCCAAAATCACTTTTACAATATAATTTTCCTGCTTAAGTATCTGTTATCCATTCTCTATCCCTGAATTTTAACAGATTTCTTTGTCTCCTGCATAGATTTGCTTGTATCAACCATGCTATCCAGAGAGGTATACATGGGTGGCTTCTGAGCCAAAAGAAGCAGAGTATGAGATGAAGACCAGAAGACTTGGGAGCAGGAGGCAGTGACACATTTTTTACAAATCTAGCAAGTTCCAACTATTTTTGCAGAACTGTATGCTTATTTGTTAAAATTCGTACTCTAAGTCAGCCTGTTTCAATAAAGCAATATTTTTTTTTTTTTTTTTTGCGGTACGCAGGCGCACTGTCGCGGCCTCTCCCATTGCGGAGCACAGGCTTCGGACGCACAGGCTCAGCAGCCATGGCTCACGGGCCCAGCCGCTCCGCGGCCTGTGGGATCTTCCCGGACAGGGGCACGAACCCGCGTCCCCTGCATCGGCAGGCGGACTCTCAACCACTGCGTCACCAGGGAAGCCCTCAATAAAGCAATCTTAATTTGCCAGAAAGTAATGGCAGCATCTTAAGGCTCATGATAGATAAGGAGGCAAATTTGCTCAGTATCTGAGACTGAAAAAAATAATACAGCCTAAGGGGATTAGGCACCTAAATGAGAAATCTTAACTATAAAATGGCTAATTAGGCATATGAGAAAAGCAAAAACAATGTAGTTTAGAGGTAGTAGTTTACTAGAAGCAATCCAACATCTTCAGAATACCAAAGAATACAAATAAACAAGGTACACATCAATGGATAAATATTAAAGTATGGTATCATTCTGTAAAAATTGTCACAGAAAGGCTAAAGCCATAATGAGCTGATCGGGAAGACAGCTCAAGGCCACAAAAACAAGGCTTTTTAACATGCTCAGAAACAGGAAAAAAACAAGGGGGAGAAAAGATCTGCTTTGAGGACAAATAGTGTCCTGATGGTTGGAAATGGGAAAGCAACACTTTATCCTATTTTCTCTGTCAATAATAAAGATTACAAAACTGAAGATATAAAACCTGCCAGTATACAGAAATCAAAGCCCAAGGAAAAAAATGCAAGACAGCATTTAGCTCCCTAAAATAAGTGTCAGGCTTCTGGTGAGGCAAATTACATTTCAGGACTTTGAGACAACATCATGAAATCTTTCTCTTATCTTAGCATATAACATACCTCATGTGTGACTGAGAAGAAATGGCTTGCTTACGGATTTATTGTGGCTGCAAGACAAAGCATAGAGGGGAATGTAGAATATAATGATAAATCATTCACAGTTGTTAGATAAAATACATCTGCAACCTTTTCTCATTACTCCTCTGGGAGAGATACTGTTGAGATGAGTTTCTGAAAAGAAGTCAGGTGGAATAGAGCTAGAAAATTATTCCTAAACTCAATCAGAAATTGTTCAGCTAAAAACTGTACCACCACTTGGGACCATGAAGTGCAAAAAGAAACATAACTCCCATGTCAACTTTTACTGTGAGGGGGGTCTGTAGCACAGGGTTCTGAGATAAGGAAGGATGTGTTGACTTCTACAAACCAAGGCAAGAAGGGCATTATGCAACCAGTATGTTGATTCAATTCTTGGACGTATAAAAATAAAACAGTTTTATGCAACTAGTATGTTGATTCAACTCTTGGAGGTATAAAAATAAAACAGTTTTTTCCAATTTCTGATTTAAAAAATCCATTGACGAATCCTATTTCTTGTTCATTAACAATATTTTAAGTATTTCATTTTTCTCCAGGCACTTCTGGTTATCCAGACTTAGTCTAGTCCACTTTAAAAACTCCAAAATCAGGGCTTCCCTGGTGGCACAGTGGTTGAGAGTCCGCCTGTCAATGCAGGGGACACGGGTTCGTGCCCCGGTCCGGGAAGATCCCACATGCCGCGGAGCGGCTGGGCCCGTGAGCCATGGCCGCTGAGCCTGCGCGTCCGGAGCCTGTGCTCCGCAACGGGAAAGGCCACAACAGTGAGAGGCCCGCGTACCGCAAAAACAAACAAACAAAAAAAAACCCTCCAAAATCATATCCAATTCCAAGTTTTCCCTTTCCTCCAATGAGAATAGGTCTGGGCCTTATGAGCTATATATATGGAAAGGAGGGGGTGGTCTAGTCTTAACACTCCTTACCCTCCTCTTCAACTCGAAGTCTGAACGAAGTCATTATTGGGACAGGTAGAAGAATTCTGGGAAATTACATATGTCATGTACTTACCTGGATGAGACCATATAACTCTGCCTACAGGTCATTGATGCTGTAGGCTGGCACTGACAACTGTTATTTCTCCTCCCTGTATTACAAGTGTCCATACTCTGACCTTCACATGGGCTGCACATGAATACTTCAAAAGAGCTCTGCAGGGACTCCCCACTGCAGAATTCCCTAAAATAAGATCTGATTCTGGATCACCTTCCTCCATCAGCTCTAGTCCTGCACCCAGCTATCCACCCCTGCCCTCTTTGGTGCACTTCTGGTATGAGGGCTTGAGCCTGACTATTATCTGCACAATCCATTATATTTATAAGAAACGCACACATTTTGCCAATCCAGTTCCGACCCTTCTCTTCTCTCTTCAACACTCTTCTTTTCTGATCAGATAGATACAAGCGAAGATCAACCAGGCCATTCCCTGAGCAGATGAGCCACAGGCAGGAGATGATCTACCGAATTCTTTTTCATGCAGGCATCTCCAGTCACAATCAGTGATTTCTCTTGGACCCTCAGCCCATGTTCTTTGCTTCCAAAATGGGAGGGAACAACCTCTCGCCACAAGTACTACACTCCCTACTGAAGTGCGTATTCTGGCATCCTCCCTTTCTCCTACACACACTTTTCCTTAAATGTTTTGGGGGCTGAATGGAGGATGGGTGCAGGGTGATTGACTCTAGTTAGGCCTTGTCCCTGATAAATCTCAGGGAGATGGTACCTGGTGCCAATTTTTAGTGACTTGAGAGCTGCTTTTATCAGAATGTTGGATACTTAGTGCTTCTTATTCTCACTTTGGGCATGAGTAGCAATGTTAACTTAAACTATCATAGTGGCTTTAGAGATGGAGTGCGTTTTTACAAAACATTTTTCAGATTCCTGCAAATCTCATTTTTGGAAAGAATATTATATTCCTCCATAAGAGAAGCTCGGTGACTTGCCCAGCTTGTACCCATGTGAATGATAAAGTTAGACCTATCATCTTTGCTACATTCTTCCCTCTCTGTTATTTCAAGGTTCTGAATTGCTAGGAACCACCTCCATTCTTTAGCCGTGCTAGTGCCAAGACCCTTATCCTTGACAAACACCAGATTTGGGACTAAATCTTCAGACACTGGCAAAGCTTAAAAATCAACATCCAAATTAAAGGGGAAAGCTACTGGCTTACATAAGGAAGAGCCAAATAAATTATGGGGAATATTTTCATGACCTGTATCGGTAAGTCTATATTCATAGCTTCATAGTGCTTCACAAACTCTAATAGGAATCTTTGTCTTGGTGTTTGTTTGTGTTGCACCAAGCAACTGCCACCACTGTCATGCCAGATGATCATGATACCAAAAAGGGCAAGAAACTCTGACACTAGAAGATATCGAAATGACTCACAACCCATTGAATAGCAATACAGACCTGTATCAATCCCATGTCCAGAGAGCAATGACTTTTTCTTCAGCTTAGGCTAAAGAAGGACCAGAAGTGGAGAAGGACACTGAGAAATAAAATAGAAAAACACGGAAACCGAGCATAGTAAAACTTTATTATGATATGAAAACATTTAAATTGTACTTAACCACGTGCAACATAAAAATACTTTTAAGTTCAAATACTTTAACACTTTTAATACCAACCCATAATGGACTCCTGTGTTATAACAAAAGAAATATTGGTTGTTCCAGCTATTTGCCTAGTTTACAAATTTATTAACCAACTCCTACCAGACCACCTTTATAAGCACTCTTCAAACTTTTCCCTTTTAAGACACTACTGAGGCTCCCTTGCCCAGAAAGTTTGTATAATAAGTAAGTTTTCCTGGTGTTCTTTGCATGGGGGCTTCAAAGGCGTACAGGCACATAGGAACAGGATTCAGACATTACAGGGCATTGTTATGGGCTGAATTGTATCTTCCAAAATTCATATTGTGAAGTCCTAACCCCCTAGTACCTCAGGATGTAACTGTATTTGGAGACAGGGTCTTTAGAGAGGTAATTAAATTAATATGTCATTGGGGTGGGCCCTAATCCAATGTGACTGGTGTCCTTATAAGAAAAGGAGATTAGAATAAAAACATGCACACTAGGAAGACCATGTGAAGACAGGGAGAAGACAGCCATCTACAAGCCAAGTAGAGAGGCCTTAGAAGACATTAACTGCACTAACATTTTAATCTCAAAATTCTAGCCTCCAGAATTGTGAGAAAATATATTTCTGTTATTTAAGCCACCTAGTTTGTGGTGCTTTGTTGTGGCAGCCCCAGAAATCTAATACAACCATGTTAAGGATTTTGGCCTCTAGCCTAACTGTAATCGGAAAACCTCTTACCTTAGTCCATTCATGCTGCTATAACAAAACTACCACAAACTGGGTGGCTTATAAACAACAAACATTTATTTCTCACAGTTCTGGAGACTGGGAAGTTCAGGATCATGGCACCACCAGAGTCAGTGGTGAGAGCCTATTTCCTAGACAGCCATCTTCTCAGTGTAACCTCACATGGCAGAAGGGAGGAGCTAGCTCCCTGGGGTGTCTTTTACAAGGGCACTAATCCCAATCTTGAGGGCTCTACCCTCATTTTTATCCAAGGAAGATAAATGTCTTTTGAATATTGAACTAAAACAGACCTACAGGGCTCTGCCCTCATAACCTAATCATCTCCTAAAGGCCCCACCTCCTAATACCTTCACCTGGGGGATCAGAATTTCAACATATGAAATTTGTGGGAAGACAAACTATTTAGACCACAGGACCTCTGAAGAATTTCAGCCTAGAAAAGGAGTAATAATCCGACCTAATTTATTTTCTGAAAATACTGATTAGACCACAATGTGGAAAACAGATTGGAGAGGTGTAGATTGGATAGTGTGGATTACTTAGGAAACCACTGCAACAATCTAGGTGATCAGCAAAGGTGGCAGGCTAAGAATGGAGCTGGCAGTGGTGGTGGTGAGGAATATGAAATTAGAGAAGAGAGAAAAAAGAACGGAGTTAAGAAATATAAAAAGAAAACATGATAGAGTTTGGTGCTGAATTTTGCACAGTATTGGTTAAGATTTAGATTCAGGTACATTTGGCAGAAAACCAAAAATGGCTTGAACAATATAGATGCTTGTTTCTATTTCATTTTTTTTTAGCAATAAAGTATTTTTTTAATTTTTATTTTATATTGGAGTATAGTTGATTAACACTGTTGTTAGTTTCAGGTGTACAGCAAAATGATTCAGTTATATATATACAAGTATCTATTCTTTTTCAAATTCTTTTCCCATTTAGGTTATTACAGAATACTGAGCAGATATTGAGCAGATCTGAGCAGATATCCCTGTGCTATACAGTAGGTCCTTGTTGGTTACCTGTTTTAAATATAGCCCTGAGTACACATTAATCCCAACCTCCCAATTGTTTCTATTTCATATAAATTAAATCTACAGATAAGTAATACAGCGATGCAGGTTTCTTCTATTGCTCCTTTAATATTCTTAGCTGGTTATTCTTCACTCAAGATGGTGACTCAAGCTCTGACCACATTACAGGTAGCAGGAAGGAGGGTGAGAGGAAAGTAAAGTTTGCAACCTCCTGTTAGGACTTCTGAGAAATCTCATATAATATTTCTACTTATATTTCACTAGCTAAAACTTAATCATGTGGCCACAGCTATCTGCAAACAACCTGGGAAATGTTGGGTTTTAACTGGGTTCACTGCAGTTTCAAATAAAATTAGAGATCTGTTAATAGAGAGGAAGAGAAGAATGGATATTAAGTTTGTCCCCACCCAAGGAGTCCTTCTACAGTAATTCTAAGCAAAGCAGTAAGTTGGTTTCATTCAGTCCCATGGTCACTGACTGCCATGTAAAAGAAACTCGATAGGGCCCAATGAGCATTCAGCTTAAATAAATCCCTAAAATATGTCAAAGTATGTGTTCTGCATTGGGGGGGAGTTAGTGGCATCTTTCTTATACAAGACATAAGGGCAAATATTAATAAGAACAATAAATTGAGGGTCTAGCAATGCTTTAAGCATCTTCTTTCACTCTATACATCTTCCACCTGAACACTTACATAAGAATTCATAATCAAACAAGTATAAAAATGATTCAAAGAGCCAACAGGAACCACATTTGAGGTTAAAAAAAAGCATGAGGTTATAATACATAAAATGATACATTTTCAGAAGTAGAAATGGTATCTCAAAAATAGAGAACAACCTCCTTCTTTCTATAGATGAATGAACCAATATCCAGAGAAGATAAATGTCTTTTGAATGTTAAATTAAAACAGACCGAAAGGGTGAACTCACAGTTCCTCATTCAGTTCTTACTTCATTATATCACTAACCTACTTTACTGATACTGTTAACTTATTTGCAGCAGTACCAAATGCCAGGCTAAAATGGAAAACATCTTCTTTTTATTCTTTTTCTTCAAAATTATTCTTAATTTGTTGCTGAAAAGAGAGAATATGGCATTGATTCTTCATATACATGGAGAACAGCTAGCTCCCTTGGAGTAGATGTATTTTGATCTACATAAACATCTACATTGAAGACTTTTGACAAAAATACAACTTGAACTTTGCTAAAATCTCCTGCATTTTCTAGCATATAGCATGTAATATGTTCAACTCATTCCCTATTCCTTCCTCCACCATACATCCAATGTACACTCAGGCCATATATTAAGGTATCTTCACATACACTGTGCATTTTTATAGCTTTTCAATTTGTCAAGAAAGTTCTCTCTTTCTGGAAGGTCCTATCCCTTCTTCTCATCTGAGACATTCCTACTCCTCCCACCTCCCCAGGCAGAACAGTTGTTGTCTTCCTTGATGCATCCACATCACTCTGTGCCTCTATCATAAGTACTTTTTGTCTTATAACATAATCAATGCACGTATATTCTCCCAATGGGACCTGAGTTCCTCAAGAGCAGGAGCATGTCTTATGCATCTTTATAAAAACGAAACCAGCCACAACATCGGGCACATAGTAGGAACTCAACAAAAGAATGTTAAAATCAGGGATCCAAACCTTTAGCAATAGATACTAAATTGTTCTGAATCAAACATTTTTCATTTAGGGAAAAAGAGCATTAGAAGCCAGTATTATTTAGGATTTTTTTTTCAACTTGTAGGTAACACAGAACTGAAATAAAATGGATTAAAATTTGCAACTTAGGAATGCACTGACTCCCATGACTGTAAATCCCAAATGTGAGGCAGTCCTCAGGAATAATTGATCAGAACCCTGGCTCTACTTATCACTTCCTTCTTCTCTGTGTCAGCTGTATATTCAGGTTGGCCCCTTCACGGTATAAAATGGTTTCAAGAATTCCGGGCACCACATCTGAATATCTCAACTTCCAGAGGGTAGGTGAGCTTGTCTTTTCCCAACCATTAACTTAGTTAACAAGTCAAGCACTCAGCAGGGAAGAAAGAGTTAAGGTGTTTGGTTTAGACAGCTTACAGCGCAACAACTTGCAGATGGTTATTTACAGCAAATCTTGCCCAAGAAATTCAGTGTCCTATTTGGAAGTGGGGAGTGGGGAAAAGAACTAGTGATAAACAATCAAAAATGTCTACTACAACTAGTTAATAACTACGGCTCCTTCCAACTCTCAGGGTTTATGTTTCTATTAATCTCATGGATATCATCATTATTTAACTTATGAATTATTAAGAGTCTGTATATTTTACTGAATTGCTTTGCATCTTAAAGAGAAAGAAAATACTTTAGAATTATACTACTCTCAACTCTAATGCATAATTGATACTTGAGAAAAAGAAAGTAATAGATCTTTTCAAGAAAAGGTTTTTTCAATACTCATTTCACAAGAACACACACATACATATATAACCTGAAAATATCTGCCTTGTTTCATTTTACTAGTTTCAATTTCTCTTCATGTAAATTTAAAGACTAATCTACAATCCACCTGTAGCATTGCCTTTTCCAAGAAAAATTCTTTTACCAAGACAAAATGAAATTATTATTAATGATATCAATAACAAATCAGGTTTTGGGGTAAATCACCCAGAACAATGATCCAGGTGTCTATTTTATAAAATGAAAATTACAAATTAATCATTTGCATCTTGGCAGAGAAAGGCTCTTTTCAAAGACATATAGCATTATTTCCATTCAGACCTGTGATTGAAGCAAGATTTGTCTTAAAATGCATGAAATGCTTACTCATTTTTCTGTGTCCTGATGGGAGAAGGTTCAGGCCCAAAAATATAAGCCAGTGAGGAGGGGTGAAATGCAGAGGAAGGATATGAAACCTAATACAAACATATTGGGTGACCTCTGAGAACAAAACCAGAATATCCAGGGGAGAGTGTGCAAAGGTCATGGTGATCTCCCTTGATTCTAAGCACGTGGAAGCAGCAGTAGAGAAAGGCCCCGTGATGCTCTGGTTCCAGGCAACCTGGCCATTTCTAGCTATACCTTAGCTAATGGATGGTTAACTTCATTATAAAGAGTTCTGCTTCTGAAAAAAGGAAGGAAGGAACGGAGGAAGGAAAGTAGGACTGAGAAAAAAGGGAGGAGAAAAGAAGTAAGGAGAAAAGGAAAGGAAGTGGGGAAGTTCTAAATAAAAGGTGATAGGTGCAAGTGAGGAGTATTTTGACTCCTTGACTTTGAAAGATATGTAACAGCGACTTGCTGGTAAATGTTTAACAATCAGGTTTCTGGAGGGGAAAAAATAGCTTTATTTTTAGCATCTGCAGATTCCTGTAGCATAGATACTCCCACCATAACCCATTTCAAGCTACCAATGTGATGTCACTGTGCAGAGATCCACAGTAATACACCATTATGCAGTATTTCTACCTTACAAATAAAATGGATATAAATAACTTCAAGAACATAGATAATAGGAAAATACAGTAAAGTAATGAAGAAGTGATGAAATTTGAGTTTTTATTAACTTTGCTTTAGTATATTTTATTTAACAATAAGGTTATATAACTTTAATAATGGCTGTGCATATAACTGGTTTACAAAATTCATGAAAATTAACCATTTAATTAATAATCAGCTCTTGTAAGCTGACTTCCCTACACCACACATGATATCCTCATCCCTGGCAACTAGATTCAGAGTTTATTAACGTCAACACATATTTCAAAACCACCTAAATATTAGGAAGATGTTTGTCAAGTTAAAAATTAGGTAAGATACTAAAGCAGAAAATATCTATTTAAGCATGAGGGAATTAATACACATGTTTTTTCTATCTGTCCCCAAGATCAACTAAAATGCCCATGAAGTAATAAAAAAAATTAAAATACACAAGGACAAAGAGAATGGGAGAGGACAGGATACCACATACAAAAAATATATGTAACTCAAATTTTAGAAGCCTGGAAGTACAGACAGGATAATAAAGCCAACTGCTTTATTAGCAGAATGGAAAAACAGAACTTAACTATCTGTAGAGGAGCAGTTAAAACCTGTATTTCTCATTCACACCTTCTATTTCACACAGTCATATAATCTCCCCTCCCCAAACACTTGCAGGAGACAAAAGGATGTATGTGGGAGGGTTGGTGGGAGGGTGTGGGTGTATTGTTTGTGTGTGTATAAAATATGACAAAGTACTTAGTCTTGTTTTAAGATTGTAGAGTAAGATCAGAGGCTGCCCACTGGCACTGTTATACCTGAATTACATTAGTGTATGCTTGGAATATCATGGTCTTTCTACAAACTATATCCTCCACACAGTTGCAGCTGGGTCTGTCCATCTTTGCTTGCCCCATTAATTCAACAAATATGTTTTTGAGTTCCTGCTGTGGCCTGGGAAACTTCATAAGCCCTAGATACACAATAAAGACTAAGAGGTACTTACTTTCAAAAAACACTCAAAGATTAATATAGAAGACATTATTATAATAACAGCATAATTATTATAAGATATTAATATAGAAATACAGAATAAATTAATGTAGGGATAAGAACAGAGGGGGGCACAAAACGGGCTGACTCCTGAAAGTTAAGGAGGTGTTGAGTGGGATGGGATATGGTATTCTGTCAGAAAAATACATTACAGTAAGGCCAAGATGGAAGAAGAATACTTCAAATTTGAGAATCAGCAAGTAGATCTGAAGTAGATGAGTGTGACTGAGATACAAAGTAGAAGTAGGAAGTGAAGAAAGATATAGATACAGAGATAAACAGGGACCATATTATGACTGACATTAAAACTCAGGTTAGGAATTTTGGACTTTACCCTAAAAGCAATTCAGTGTTTTATATGGAGGAGTCACGATTTACAATATTTTCCATAGCATTGGGGATCTTGGCTTGACACTTGCTATTCTACCTGCTCTAACTGCAGGTAACAGGACCATGAGTATTTGTACTCCAACATCATCCCTCTATAAAACTCTCCTTATGATTCACACCCAGAAATGTCTTAAATTCTGTCATAGTGAATAAGCTATGCTAAGCTCTATTTAACTTTCTACAGGTTGATTTTCAAAGTGCATTGTGCAATGTTTGCTTATTCTTAAACAATTTGCAGAATGCTCATGTAAAAAAATTAAGACCTAGTAACAAAGATTATTTAACCAGCAATGTGTTTGGTGAGAAGGTAGGATATTGATGATTTGGTGATTTTCTAAAAATAACCCTTTATTGTTATTCTCAGAATTCCCATGCAGTGACATATTATAGGTGACTCTCTGCAATCTGACTTAAAAACTCTAACTTTATGGTCTTTTCTGTTACGTATAATATCCCCAAATTATCTACCACAACTTAATTCATGACTCCTGAGAGTTTGAAATTTCTTGAGAAGAAATGAAAGTCTAGAGTCAGAGAGACCAAATGCATACGTCCGTCCAAAAAAGCAGAATGAGGATGATGCAAATAAGAGAAGGACCAAGAGTCAGTGCCAACGTGGAAACTGGATGAATGTGGAAGCTGGCTAGCAGTGAATGAGGAGAATCTAAAAAAATTCACATTTGTTTTTAATATTGATGTTTTTGGATGAAAACTGAGTGTGTTTATGTCTGTGTCTGTGTGTAACTCACACAAAGACATAAAGGTAAGATAAGCACTATATTCTCCCTATGTTGCTGCTCACGGGTCTGTGCCACACTAGCTCTTACAGGTGAGATCATGTTACACTAAGTTTCCTCTGGAGCCTCTTTCTTCCTTGGATGGGCTTGTAGGTGGGCATATATCAAACTAAATTATGGTCTAAGTATCTTCAATGAATATTTATTTCTCCAAATAAGTCAACAGACTCGTCTTTAGCAAGAGCCATTTTTATCGGAATGTGGATGGAAGTGAAGAGCTTTTCTCTAAATTGTTGGTACAGTATTCTAGCAGAACCCTGCATCTTCCTAGGGGTTGTTGCACCTTTAAAATTAAGAGGGCCATTCCTGGATAAAGCAGCTCCTGAAAGTCCTGACCTCTCACATCTATCTCTGGCTATCCAAACCTCTGGCCCAGGAGAATCACTCAGCTATTGTACATGACCAGCTCATTTTCTGTATCATCTACCTCTCAGTTTTTCAAGAGCAGCCAGGCTTCTCAACCATCTGCTCTTCATCTGCTAGTCCTACTACCTAATCCCATTTTCTCCAACAAGCTACTTACTCTAGTAAGAAGCTCTTAGCTTTATTCTTTTCAATTTGCCTTATTCTTTCCTGTTTTGTCTTCCTTCTTTTGCTTTAGATTTCAGTGGATAATAGCCAAAGTGCAATAAAACACTACATGCCTTACATGGGAATTTTTGATTCAGAGTCCAAGCCAGAAAGTAAAGCTTGAAGTAAGAAATTAGGTTGGTAGATGCTGACTGATGATGAATTTAAACTACTGAGGATTAAAATCTCAAACAGGAATTTAAGGGACTCCCCTGGTGTTGCAGTGGTTAAGAATCTGCCTGACAATGCAGGGGATGTGGGTTTGATCCCTGGTCCGGGAAGATCCCACATGCCACGGATTAACTAAGCCTGTGTGCCACAACTACTGAGCCTGCGCTCTAGAGCCCGTGCTCCGCAACAATAGAAGCCACTGCGATGAGAAGCCCGCGCACCGCAGTGAAGAGTAGCCCCCACTCAATGCAACTAGAGAAAGCCCGCACACAGCAAAGAAGACCCAATGCAACCAAAAATAAATAATAAATAAAAGGGTCAATTGTACATTAAAAAAAAAAAAGAGGAATTCAAGCAGAACATAAGCAAAGATATTCAAGTTGGAGGAACTCAAATTAGTGTTTCCAGATAAAAGATATATAACTAAATTTGAATTTCAGATAAACAACAGTTCAAATGTAATTATATTTTTATTTGCTAGATCTGCTCACCCTACCTCCAGTGGAATTTTAATACCTCTCTAGAGCAGCATTCAAAACTCATCTTCCATCTTATTTAAGTGTGCAGGCTTGGGCCAAAGAACTGTTGACCTTGAAAAAAGAGGAAGAAGCCAACAACCAACTATCACTGCATCTCTTGGATTATATTTAGAGGCAAAATTTACAAGTATGATCTATATCAACAATTGGTTTAAATGCAATTTAATTTTGAGTATCAAACCTGCACATGAATAATGACATGCCTGCTTTACAAAAGAGTCCAATATATAGATATGTAAAATTTAGCAAGCTTGCCTAATACATAACAGAGTCAAATAAACCTGGGTATGAATCTCATTTCCACTTTATCAGGGTCAGTTTGGAAAACTTACAAAACTTGCCTCAGAGTTCCACATTTGTG
>NW_020172818.1:13229071-13247154 GCF_003031525.2 Neophocaena asiaeorientalis asiaeorientalis | reverse complement strand
CATATAATCATTCTATGAGGATTTAATAATAATAGATTTATAAAGGACTTGGCACAGAACCTGGTCTTTAGAAGTAGTCAATAAATATTAGTTACTACTTCATTCAATCCATATCTATGTTCCAGAATGCATCAATTGCATAAAACAAAACATACCAGTTATGATTATTTTTAAACAAATTTTATAAGTGTTTCTCTTCCTATTGAGTAGGAAGAGAATTTTGGAAAACCTACCAATCATTCCATTGTTCAAATCTGTCCCTCTAACAAGGTTAGTTCAACAGAAACGAAAAACAGGATATGAGTTCTTGATTCCTGGCACTCTTCTTTACTAGGATGAGCTCTCCTCTTCTGAGTCAGCCACTAATCAGATCTCTTTGCCTCTTCTATCCTACAATTTATGCAGTGACATTTTCTAATGATAATTGCTTTGTAAGGAGTGGACTGCTTCAGTGTTAAAACCTATTTGCTGAAACAGGACAGACAAAGAGAAGATGTCTAGCAATGTTGTGAGCACCCAGGCCCTCAAAATTATATTTTGTAAAGGTGAGATGCTTTGGTCAGTATTGCCATAGCCAAAATTACCTCTGACATTTCCAAATGTCATAGTTAATCCACTCTTAACAGTTATATTTTTAAATGTTTTCAAAGGAAGACTTCCAAAAGTCATGTCTAAGCTAGAGGAAGCTTAGTGATTTTAGCTCAGGGTCTCTCAAAAAAAAAAAAAAAAATAGCCGAGCTATTTAGACATGCATTTTGAAAGTTCATTATCAGTAGTTGAGAATCTTCACAAAGTTCAACATAGAAAATGTTTAACGTTATTAGTGAGAAGCTGACACTTTCATATGTTGAATCTCTATATGGCTGACTTAGTTTTACTCTATGCTATGCCTATATATTTCCAGCCATGACATTTCACTAAACCCTTCTTATGGAGCAAATGTTTGTATCCCACCAAAATTCATATGTTGAAGCCCTATCCCTCAATGTGATTGTATTAGAAGGTGGGGCCCTTGGGTGCTAGTTAGGATTAGATATGACCATGAGGGTGGAGCCCCCATGAATGGGATTAATGGTTTTATGAGAGTCAACAGAGAGCTTGCTTCCACTCTGCTCTTTACCATGTGAAAATAGAGAAGTTAGCAAACTGCAACTCAGAAGAGGGCCCTCACCAGAACTTGTCCATACTGGCACCCTGATCGTTGACTTGCAGGATCCAGAACTGTGAGAAATGTTTCTGTTGTTTATAAGCCACCAGTCTATGGTACTTTGTTATAGAAGCCCAAACTGACTAAGACGACCCTCATCCATAGTAATAGATGTTGTAAGCCTAGTCTAACAAAGTAGACTAGGCTCTCTTGACCACATAACTGACCTGAAAATTAGAAGGTGACATAACCCAGGCCAATCAGAATTATTCTGTGAAATTGTATAAATGGGCGCCATCTCTTTTCTCAGTCATGGGTCACTAAACTGGAATGACATAATTTTGAAGCTCTCTGTGGCTATGCCATCATTTCCCTCACCACATGGAGAAAGCCAGTCTATTGTAGGAAGCCAACACACCAATAGAAACAGAAACAAGTAATGGAGAAAAGATGGGCCAGAGAGACAGACCAAGAGAAAGTATCATTCTTTGAATCCACAGTGTTCTTAAAGACAATATTACCCTCTTGGAATTCTTGGTTACATGCATGATTCAATAAAATCTCATGTTAAAACTAGTTTATTTGGGTTTCTGTCACTGCAATATAATAATATCTTGATCATACTATTTAGCCCACCTAAACAAAAGAGGATTCATATCTTATAGTAAAGCAAGTCTTAAATATTGCTTTGAAGATTCAATCACTATTGCCACATGATATTCTTAATAACATAAACGGATTTAGATAAGCTCCTCATTTACAGCACAGTAGAGTTCAACTGGAAAGTTCCATTGCAGTAATCATAAGCACACATTTTATCAGTGCCAAAATCTATCCAGATAGCCCTTGCCTTTGTGCATGAATCATATGCATGAATTTATATGACAAGACTTTGCAACTTTTGCAGGATAGAAACGTGTGTCATTTCACCTTCACATACTCCTCAGGTGGGCCAATTTGTAGGAAGAACTTCTGAGTTTTAAAATAATAAAATATTTGTCCTCTCTTTCCAGAAGTCAGGCAATCAGTATAAAAATGTTTTTGTTTGTTTATCAGTGGTTATAGCATAATGAGTTGAATAGTGCTCCCCAAAAGTTATGTCCACATGGAAACTCAGAATGTGACCTTATTTGGAATAAGGATCTTTGCAATACAATTAAAGTAGGATCTTAAGATGAAATCATCCCAGATTACTGTGGGTCTCTGATAAAAAAAAAAAAAAACAGAAAAGGAGAAGACACAGAGAGACACAAAGAAGAAGGCTATGTGAAGATGGAGGCAAAGACTGAAGTGATGCAGCTAGAAGACTAGGACCACCAACAATTGCTAGGAGACACCAAAAGCTAGGAAGAGGCAAGTAAGAATTCGCCCCCAGAGCCCTTGGAGGGAGCACGGCTTTGCCAACATCTTGATTTTGGGTTTCTAGCTTCCACAACTGTGAAAGAATAAATTTCTGTTGTTTTAAATCAACAAGTTTATGGTAATTTGTTCTGGCAGCCCAAGGAAACATCATGTAGTAATGCATATTTCCTATAATTAATCTGAGTGTTCTTTCTGCTGGTTTCCTGGTGCCTCTCAAGATTAGGGTTTTAACACCAAGAAAATCTACCATAACACATTTTGCCATGTGTGAAATTTTCTGGGAGTTTTGACCTATTTTTCCCTGGATGATTATTTTTATGAAATAAAAGAGTATAGACCCACCTATATTCTGCAGCTAAACTGCATTTTTCAACTATATTTCTATAACTGGCTTTCTTAAGCTTTATATTTGAATAAGATGTCTGCTAAATATTAATTTATACTCTCATTCAGAAAGTATTTTTTAAGTCTTGTAGTTAACAATTCCATAATCAACTTATTTTTCTGCCTTAGCTCAGGTTTGTTTTGGGGTCCCTGTGAGTTCGTAAATCCTATTTCGTATATGAAAATCTCTCAGCTCCTTTACTCACTATGATCTTCATTGGCTTCGGTTTCCCAGCATCAAGATAACAATTAAAATATTTGAAGGACATTTTAAAATTTATGAAGCATTTCTGTACAACATGCCATCAGTATAAGTAAATGTACCTAATATAATTCCACCTTTATAACACTAGGAATCTCTGGTTTTTAAATAAACTAATAGTATGGATAATACTTCTGGGCTTCTTCTTGTGGTTTGCTTATCTTATATATCACATGTCCCCCAGTGCCAACAAAAGTGTTTTTTGTATAACTATCCACTAAATGTTTGTTTAACAGATGGATAAATAAGTAAATAATTTTCTATTCTCATTCCAGAGAGAAATGCAGCCTCAAATTAAATACTTCCCTTCCACCTCCACATTGTTTGCTGTAGACAGCACTAAGAGAGGAACAAGGAATGCCATGGGTGAGGAGGGGCAACACTGAAGGCTGTAGTTTTCCCCAGACCCTTCAAAATCAGCATGAAAAATCATGGATCGAGAGTAGAGTTTCCTAATTTAAAGTCTGAAAGGGGCTCCTGGGAATAGTCTATAAGAAATTTGCTATAAAAATTTACATATATTCCTAGAGAGGAACTGCATAACTTTCATCAGATTCTCAAAAGGTTCTTGATCTAAAAACAAGTTTAGAACTACTGATTCATAGGCTTCAGTAATACAAATCAAAGAGAAACATATAATGTATGCATTGAAAACATTTTTTATTGCTCAAGTAAAAAGCTATAAAGCTATGAAACAGATATCTGTGCAGCTAGCTGAAACAGTCAGTGTTCAAGTCATACTCTGTAGCATTATATTCTTAATAGATGGGCAGCCCATTGTAAAACTGCTGTCAGGACCAGAGTTACCTGTCAAATGTTTCCAGTCTCATGGTGAGAAATTTATACTACATGTAACTGCAAATACAAGAGGCTTGATTCAACCAGCAAATAGCTAAATTAATTTTACAACCAGATACCTTACTATGGAACTACTCATGATTTTTTCCCATATTTGTTACTTTATCTTAATAGTCTCATCCTTATTTGTATTCAGATATAATTGACATTATAAAGAGTATGCATCCATCTCTACTTGAAATCCATATATATGCAAAATCCCCTACTAAACACTTCTAATAAGTATATGAAACAAAAAATATTTATTAAGTATAATTTTTTCCTTTGAGACTTCCTCCCATTCCTTGTAGCTGGCTTTTCTTTTCTGAGTTTAGATCTGGGTCCTTCTGGTCCCCTCAATATAACAGGACAAGCACTGCTAGCTCCCTCAGGAGAAATGAAACAAGAAATTGGGGGCAACTCCAATCATACTTTCAAGGTCTCTCGCATCCTCCCACATTACTACACAAAACATAATAAATACCTCAGATCATTTCCTGCTTCTGCTACACTCTGTGATAAGAAACAAGTCACAAAGGACAATATATTCCTAGAGAGGAACTGCAGGTCCACCCTGATCAATACCAAGAACAACAAAATTTGCTTGATACCTGCCAAAGTGTAAACTAACTCATGATGTCACTGAATGTGGTTACACATTTTTGCATGTTGACTGCAAAAATAAAATTTTCGAAAGATGTAAGGCCAAGTGAAAAAGGGGAATCAAGGACACGTTTTAAAATCCTAAAACAGAAGAATTCTTCCACACCTGTAACTTTCCATTTAAATGCTAATATGCCCATTATAATTTTCACACTTGGTGCTTTCCTTCTTCACACCCCACATATAACAGCATTCATTTTGTGGGGGACTTCAGGAGAAGACACACATCCTAAGTTTCTACTTTAACTCTCACTGTAATAAGCTTACAATGGGCATTAAGCAATTCTTTTACTGAAGGGGGAAGTTTCTCTAAGAAATGTAGAAACAAAGGATTCAAGAATGTACCTGGCAGATAAGTAGTTAAGCATGTGATCTACAAAGGCACACAAGGACGAAAACAAAAGGCATTAATTCTGTTAATACTTTCCAGTGTCCCTTTTTGAAGTCTGAAATCAATGAGGTAATGTCTGCAGTAGTGAAGAACTACATGAAAAACTTTTTACCTAAAATATCCAAGTAGGCAAAAGCTTTTTCCAAATGTACCTTTCTAACCAGTTTAGGATTTGACACTTAGCTCACAGGGTAAAATTTACTCCTTTATTTCTGAGGCAAGTTCCCCAATTATAATTTTTCCTTGATACAAAAGGGACATAATCTTTCCTCCAAGAATCTTGGAACAATTAAAGAAGCAAAAAAGAAAGAAAATTTTAAATACTCATAAAGCCACCCCCCAGAGAGAAATACTCAATATTTATCATTTTAGACCTTTTATAATATAGAGGCATTGTGGATAAAAATGATCCATTGGCCACATGCAATCTTCCATATTCTTTTCCCATTCTACACATGCCACATATTGAAGATGGCAGTGCCACAGAAGTAAGAAGCTGAGCTCTTCCATTACCACAAGGAAGGTTACCACCAAACATCCAATTAGACTGATATGTGAGTAAAAAATAAGCACGTTAATAAAAATAAAATAAGCATGTTAAACAATGTGAGATTTTCACATTGATTTATTTGGCAACAATTAGCTTACTCTGACTAATACAGTAATTGGTACTTTGAAATGAGCCATTGCCTTGACAAATCCTTAAATATACGTCATTAGCTGAGCAGTTAGGTGTTGAGTGGTGAGGCCACTGATATCAGAGGTTAAAAACAATGAGCCTTATACATAATGGAAAGTAGTTAGAGAGAATAAAGAAGCAGTGTGTTGGCTACAATTATATGAGGGCAGCTAACTATCACAAGAAATAGATAAGCCTAGGAGAGGATTTGCTGACTTCCAAGGAAATAGAGTCAACAATTTGGAGCCTTGAAAAATTGGAAAATCTGATCACTTCCAGAAACCAAATAGTAAGACATAACATAGAGAAGGTTGTTGAAGAACCAAAGCCCTTTAAGACATAGCCTTGTGAAGAAGACAGAATAAGGAAGTGGATTTTTAGCTTTGACAGGACTTTAGATTGCCTCTGTTAGAAAGAAGGTGAAAATAAGAGTAAGAATAAAACGTATATTTCATGACTAGAAGCAAAAATTCTTTTGCTGTGCAAAAGCTTTTAAGTTTAATTAGGTCCCATTTGTTTATTTTTTTAAATTTTCATTACTCTAGAAGCTGGGTCAAAAAAGATCTTGCTGTGATTTATGTCAAAGAGTTTTTCTCCTATGTTTTCTCCTAAGAGTTTTACAGCATCTGGTCTTACATTTAGGTCTTTAATCCATTTTGAGTTATTTTTGTGTATGGTGTTAGGCAGTGTTCTAATTTGATTCTTTTACATGTAGCTGTCCAGTTTTCCCAGCACCACTTATTAAAGAGACTGTCTTTTCTCCATTGTATATCCTTGCCTCCTTTGTCATAGATTAGGTGACCAAAGGTGCGTGGGTTTATCTCTGGGCTTTCTATCCTGTTCCATTGATCTATGTTTCTGTTTTTGTGCCCGTACCATACTGTCTTGATTTTACTGTCTGGTAGCTTTAAATAGCAGCCATTTATCATTGCTTCATGAGTCAGTGGGTCAGGTGGGTACTTCTGCTGGTCTGAACAGGTCCAGCTGATCTTGACTGGGCTCGCTCGTGCTTCTTTAATCAGCTGGTGGGTCAGCTGGGGACTGGTCAGAGCTGGGATGACCTGGCCCCACCTCCACTGCCACAAGCCATCCCAGGCTTGCTCTCATGACAAAAGAAAAAGCCTAAAAGAGGCAAAGCCTCTTGTGGTTTGGGCTCAAAACAGTCACTTCCACTGAATTCTTTTAGCCAAAGCAAGTCAAAAGTACAGCCCAGATTCAAGAGGTGAGGAAAAAGACACCACTCTGAACAGAAGAGATGCAAGCATTGTAACAGGATAAGGGGGTAGAGAGTTGGGGCCCTTTTTGGCAATTAATCTACACAAGGTCTTGTTCAGAGCCTAGAAATTGAAGCCAACTATTCACTGAACCAACCCCAAACCTACTCCTACTTCTCTTTGACGTTACTTACTTCATGTCTCCAAATATCCTGCTTCTCTAGCCCTTCCAGTGGGACCTTAATTGTGCGATGTCTATGCCTCACAATCCTTGAACCTGATTTCTATGTATTTTACTTTAGTTATTTATTTACAACAAAATTACTGAGCACTATGCTAAGTGTCAGAAGCACAGCAGTAAGCATGGCACAGTCTCTGTCCTCAATGAACTCTCAGAGTAATGGAAGACACACAGAAATAATTACACTTAGAAAATAATATGGGTGTGTAATGACAGAGATATTTAGAAAGGAATAACAGAAGCTCACAATGACCCCTAAATAGCTTGGGAAAAGCAGAGGGAAGAGGTCAGGTAAGATTTCCTGAAAAGATGATTTTAAGCTGAATCTCAGATCAGCTATGTCGATAAAGAAAACGTGGAGGGCATTCCAGTCCAAGCCACAGACTAAACAAAGGCATAGACATGAAAAACAGTCATGAGGGATGCCTCAGTGGGAGAGGGAACTACAGGTAATTCAACATTGCTGGAGTGTAAAGGAAAAGAAAGGAAATGGTGAGAGAGGAGACTTCAAGTTTATATTTTGGAAACATTATTGGCAGCGGTGTAGAAGATGGAACGTAGGGCAGAGGAAAAGATTGAGAGAAGAAAAACTAGAAAGTGAAGCTAGTTCTTTCTTATCACTTTCTATCATATGCTAAAATCTACATGCTTACTATGTTTACTATTGATTTCTTCTCTCCAGTAGAAAGCAACTCTGCAAAGGCAAGGATTTTGGTCTACTTTTGTCATGGGTGCATCCTGAGCACGTTAAGTACTGCCTGGCACATAGTAGACACCTAATGATAATATTCACCAAGAAAATGTCCATTCAATGAATATTTGCTGAATGAATGAATGAAACTTAACCTGAGTTTCCCAGAAAACAAACCATGAGTTAAAGCTTATCTACTAACATTTTACGGGGTCATTCAATCCAGAATATGGGGAAGAAAAGGAAGTGAAACAGCAAAACAAATGCAAGGGATGAATTACTGAGTTGGCCAGAGCTTTAAAGAAAATAAAGGTCGGTTTCTTATCATGAAGGACTTGTCCAGATAGCCTCCATAGAATCACTGTGCCTGGGAAAAGTCCTTCAGATAGAGGAAGGGAAAGAAATTTATCTGCCAGTTTTCCATCTCTTGTATCTCATTGGTCAAAACTTATTCCAGAGTGTTGATCCTTGCCCAGTGCCTCCAGTCAGATGCTGGAGAAGCCAGATCTCAGGCCCTTGATTCAGTGCTTCATCTGGGCCTGGGTGTGTAAGGAGCCAGAGCCTCCACAAGTGTAGTCGGTGAGGCTTTAGTACAAGAGATGCAGATGCTGCTATCGCAGCTGCAAGCAAAAGGGCAAGAGAGTAACAGAAGTGAGTAAATCTACAGATCCAATACAGAACAAATGAATAAAAGAGCAGCAGACATGAAGTAGAGATGAACACAGTAGCTTCTATTATCTCTTATGTTCGGCAAAGGTATACAGAGCAAACTGCAATTAAAAAAAAAAACCTTTGACCTGTATTTAACATACTTAGCTCCATAGAGAATTCTTTCCCACACCCAAACCCCTATGCTGGGTTCAGGAGTTCTAACCTACTCCAAAAATTCCACTTCAGGACTCAGCAGAAGCCATCAGAGCGTGCTAGGACCTATTCTCTTCCACAATTACTCCTTCACATTAGCCATTTTCCCCTGATGGGATGGAAGTTCCAAAGCCTGAAATGTTTGATTTCACTTTCTCTCTCCGCAAACTATATTGCAGAGGTATTCTGAAGAAATATTGTATGTGTCATACCATTCTTGTCATCTCTTCCTTGACTCCTAATCACCTTGAGTTTCTCTGTTTATAAATATCAAAAGCAAGGTTTAATTAAGTTCTTTGTGGAAAATAAGGATAGACCCAAAAATAAATAAATAAACACAAAAAGACCTACCAGTTCCCAATATCTGGCAATAGCTGTTCTAAGAAATTTAAGACTCTAAAACTAAGTAAAAAAAATGTGATCTTGATAATGGCTGCCATAACCTCAAGGATCTACCCTGATATTGAAATAGCATTGTAGGAGAAGTTTCATACCTTTGGAACTTCTAAAAACTCTGTAAAATGGGGGGTAGTAATAGTACCTACTTCACAAGATTGCTGCAAGGATTAGATGAACTTGCACACGATTGATTTACAAGATTTTTCTGATGCACTCTTGACTTTTACTTGCAGCTGCCCCTGCAAGTATAAATTGAAAGGGGCCTTTGATATCGAACCCAAGTATAAACTGAAAGGGGTCTGAGAAAAATAATATATCTGGAGAAAACTACCCTTTCATTCCTAGAATCACACTTCTCCTCCTACCACAAAGCCTGTTACTGAGTCAGGCATGTCAGCCCTCGTTCCCCAGGTGCACGGTGGACCTACTCTCTGTTTTCCAGACATATTCAGGCTCATTGGTGGACACAGCTTGAGCCCTAGCTGGAACTTCTACCGAATACAAAATTAGGGCTTTAAAATTTTCTATGTCACTAATAAAATTTCTCCTTGCTCATCCTTGTATTGAACAGTCATAAATGTGAATGAGGTCCAACATTTTTGCCCAAATTTTTACCTGATTATAAAGGTAATGTTTCATTATTTTTATGTCTGCTGAAGAATATTTGCTTTTCCTAAAAGGCCTTTACTAGTCACCTATTGTCCCCTTGGTACTATATATACAAGTTGGATTGTGTCACTAAGTATGTTGTGGGGAAACAGCTGAATGGTCCAAGACTTTCTTTGGGCCTGGATAATGGAGGGTCAGATCACAGCATATGATCCAAACATTCTATTTTTTTAATAGAGCAATTCAAGTAACATTAAAAAGATGAACAAATCGTTAACATGCCTTCACATATTTAAATGTAGAACAAGATTTAAAGACACCAAATACCTAAAAAGGATTAAATAACAACTCGTCATAATTTAGAATAATCGATAAAGAAAAGAGTGGCAATACTAGAAAAGAGTGCTAACAAGATTAGACATACAAGCAACTACTACTAATTGGAAGTAATGTATAATTATTATGTGGGTGTGTTTCATGGAAACTGATACCGTGGCCAACAAAATGAAATAAAAGATTTGTATAATCCGTTTTCATGACCTATTCCAGTTCACAAAGCCATCACCAGAGGTGATGTTTACACATCACCTGTTTACACAGTGGGAAGTATCTAATGTCAAGTTAACCCTCCTTCACTCCTAAATATGTGCAATATGACATATGGAAGCCTAATTAAAGCAATAAACCTCACTTTCTACGTTAGCCATTCTGCAAGATTTTCATACAGCATTACGCAGCAGAAAGCTTCACTTGAATACCTAATAAGCATCTCAAATTTAACATGTCCAAAACTGAACTCCTAATTACCACCTCAAACTGCTCTCCCTACACTGCTTCCCCCTCTCAGTCAATGGCAACTTCATTATTCAGGCTGCTCAGGCCAAAAATCTTTGAGTCATCCTTCTCCATTCTCCATCCCTTAGTCAATCTAAACCTGGCAGCTTTCCCTACAAAAACATGTCCTGGACCGGGCCACCTCTTACCACCTCTACCACCAGAACCCTAGCACAAGCCACCAAGGTCCTCTCTCTTTGATTATTGCACTAGCCTTCTGACTGGTCTCATTGCTTCTACGCGTCCATGCTACAGGTATTTTTCTCCACACAGGATTAAGAGATCCCTTTAAAATAAGGTGAAAGTATGTTACTCCTTTGTACAAATTCCTTCAGTGCCTTTCCATCTCACTAAAAGTAAATACCAAAGCCTTTTACACTGGCCTACCCTCTTCTCAAGCTCTCTGCTATTATCTCCTACCACTCTCCTCCTGTTCACTCTACTCCAGCCACACCAGCTATTCCTCACTGGTTTGTTCCTCAAGCAGGCCATGCATGTTCCTGCTGCAAGGCCTATGCTTTTGCTATTCCCTCCTAGGGACGCTCTTCCATCAGTTACCCACATGGCTCACTCTGACAGTTTCTTCATGTCCTTGCTCAAATACACTCAATTCCTGTTACTCACAGTAGTAATGTTCTATGTGTTATGTTCCATAATATAACAGCACCTAGAACATAGAAGGCACCCCAAACATAATTGTTAAATGAATGAATGATATTGGTCAGGAGGGAGGAAGTAGCTTTATATCAACTGTTCAGAAACAAAAGACATCATCAAGGAAGACTGCAACCCCGTGTAGATGCCAAGTCAGAAACCTAGGAAACTAGGTACTCTCTCCCATGAAGAACTCTTAGAGAGGGGCTAAGGAAAGAATTGGTAAGATCAATTATATCTTACCAAAAAGGACAATTTTTATTATCAAACAAAGTATGCAAGGGGGAAAACATTGCCACGATCTGCCCCCACATGGGAAGCTGAGGTTCCCATTACATTACAACCTCCTGTGTTACCTAATTCCTACAGGCTAACATGGGGAGAGAGATTAAGATCTCTAAAATGTCTAGTGTAAAGCACAAGACAATACATTCAGTTTGAAAAATTCAAGCAATGAAATATTTCTCCCTTAAATCCACATATGCATATGCTACTCAGAACCCACTACGCTGCCTGAAACCTTGTTTTCTGTTAAACATTCTAGAAATTCTACCTTTCCAGAATGGCTACATT
This sequence comes from Neophocaena asiaeorientalis asiaeorientalis, assembly GCF_003031525.2. NCBI lineage: Eukaryota > Metazoa > Chordata > Mammalia > Artiodactyla > Phocoenidae > Neophocaena > Neophocaena asiaeorientalis. The sequence continues at coordinate 13,235,350 of NW_020172818.1, read as the reverse complement.
CATAACAAGTTCATAACTCACGGAGGCTTCACTGAGGTTTAGGCCTCCCCAAGTCGGAAAGACTTGGATTCAGGTGCAGAGGAGGAGGGGAGCAGTACTGTGTTTTTTCTATTCTAAGATGCACATCTCTGAAATAGAGATGCATTTTAGGGTCTTAGGATCCTTGGGTCTTAGCATTGTCATCTTTTTTTCTATTATATACATTAAATAATGCATAATCTTAGAACCACTGGGGTCTTAGATTCAATGAAATGTGTTTAAAGCAAATTCAGAAGTATCAGCCAGAGCCAGATGAATTATACTAATAGAGGCTTTTGTCAGATGCTCAGAAAATCAGGATCTTTTTGTTAGATGCTGACTAGAGTGTCTGGCCTGAATGGAAGTAGAAACTGTTTTCTTCAGGCTAAGAGATTTTCAAATCTATCTGAAGAAGGAGCCATCTACCTCAGCATGGAATGCAGGCCAGATGAAAGTCAAGTTCTCCAAGCCCTCTGCTTCCTTGCAGCCTGAGACCAGAATCAGGGTTCTTATAGTAGGTCTTTTGACTAAGTCTCTAACACCCACAGTAACAATTACCAAATACCCCAGTTTTGTGTGTGTGTGTGTGTGTGTGGTACGCGGGCCTCTCACCGCTGTGGCCTCTCCCGCTGCGGAGCACAGGCTCCGGACTCGCAGGCCCAGCGGCCATGGTTCACGGGCCCAGCCGCTCCGCAGCATGTGGGATCTTCCCGGACCGGGGCACGAACCCGTGTCCCCTGCATCGGCAGGCGGACTCCCAACCACTGCGCCACCATGGAAGCCCACCCCAGTTTTGCTAACAGTAAATACTTAGCAGCTAGAGCTCCTTAGCATATGGACATCATCTTGTTTCCTTCTCATCATTCAAACTCACATATTAGAAAGATGATTTAATATGTCTTCATACATTACTTCATTAATATTTTAAACTATGTAATTTAAAATGTCTTTTAAAGGTGAGAAATTTTGTCCAAGGGAAGAATAATAAAAGTATCTTCTATACCTAGTATCTTTCATATTTATCTTCCAAATTTAGAACATTCTGAGCTGTAAATTTTAATTTCAGATTTAGTAGAAAGGTACCACCTATTAAAAGGAAGTGGGTTTATACAACCTTTTACTTTTAATAAGATTCTTAAATAATATCTCACACAGACTAGTATCTATTTTCAGAAAAAAAGTCATTCTTATGAGGAAATCTTATCTTTACTCTGGTACTTCTTGATACTTTCATGACTATGTTGCGTGGAGGCCTCCTGGGGAAAGCAGTCACAAAAGAAACAAGCCTAAGAGCTCATGAACCTGGACAAGCTAAAGCCAAATCCATGGAAAAACATCCTCTCTCAGACTGATGCTGCCCTCCTGTATCTCTGCAAAGTACTCAAGCAGAGCAGGCAATTAAGAGACTGTTCAAGAATCTGGATACAGCGATTGAAATCCTGGGCACTGAATTTCAATACTACTGTCACCACTGCAGGGAACAGAGTTAGGAAATAGGACAGAAACAGGAGGCTCTACAGAATATTCAGAGGGCACTTAAACTAAGTCAATTTTCTCTCAAGAAAAGGATGGCAGCTTCATCTTCTCAACAAAGGCTCTAAATAGTAATGATAGGGGACTTCCCTGGCGGTCCAGTGATTAAGACTTGCTTTCCAAAGCAGGGGGTGTGGGTTCAATCCCTGGTTGGGGAGCTAAGATCCCACATGCCTGGCTGCCAAAAAAACAAAACTTAAAACAGAAGCAATATTGTAACAAATTCAATAAAGACTTTAAAAATGGTCCAACAACAACAAAAAAATTTTAAATAAATAGTAATGATGGTTATCACTGCAAATAAGTCTTGACATTCTAACTCCTTTGAGTTCCCTTATGTAGTTCAATAGATACACAGTTAAAAGGCATTTTTTAAATCTTAGGTTGGATGGTGCAATCATATCAGAGCTTCTTGAATGGACCAAAGAAGCACCAACATTTTTTATTAGGAAGAAAATGCCTCATGAACAAACAAAAGTCTCCAAACTATGTCTTCATTGGTGATTATTCTATAATGTTTTTAAAAGAGCTCATATACCACTAAATATCAATTTAATCCATTTAAATCTGAATAAAGATAACAATTTTTCTGGGGCAATTTAAAAATAAATATTGAAAAGTAAAAATGAAGATCACTAATGTTTTTCTTTCTTATTCTCTTCCCTTAACCTCTCCTAACCTCTATGGAGGGACTAATGCCTTGTGTGTGTGTGTGGCTTTTTTTTTTAAATCAGACCATTTGCCCTTCATTTGATGAACCCACTTCTTTACTTCATTCCTTTTGAAATTGTTACAAGAAAGCAATTTCTTACTATTCACTCTAGGAAATTAGTTTTAGATCAAAACAGTTTTAAGGTCTGACCATGCAGTTCAGGTTTCCTATCATGGCCTTTCAAGATAATGTCCATGTAAGTCCAGCCAACTAATTAGCTGGAAGTCTTCTCCCTCTTATTTAATCATTTTTTAGTAAAAGCCAAGCTTTCTGACTCACTAGTTACGGAATTTTTCCTTGAATCTCAGGGATGCAAGAAAGCCTACAGTATTTAATATGACACTTTTATTAACACAGTCATAACACATGCTGTCTCTAAAATTTCCTATTCAGGAAAACAAGACTTGCTTCCCCTAACTAAATTCTGTCTCAAAGTCTTCAACATCTTTAATCTAATTAAATAATATAGCAAGATGTTCTTACACACTAAGGTCAGGCACTTCATTTTTCTTCCCACCATCACATCCTTCTAAACCCATTTTTCAAATTTACAAATAGACTACCGATCAAGTTAGGGTTCTCATCTTGTTGACATATGTAGAACAGGCTTTGGCTCCCTAGAGATCATTTAAACACTACATAATAAACATATACACATGAATGTTATCTGTTTGTGTATATGTGTATGGTTGTGTTTTTTAACATATAATGATATTTAAATTCTGTATTTTATTGGCTATCATTTAATTCTGTTCTTTAAACAATAAAAATTAATTGGTTCTATACAAGAAATTATATGTCATAAGATTTTCAAAGCACCTCTAATTTATTTTTCTTTTTCCTTTTTAACATACTTATTGGAGTATAATTGCTTTACAATGGTGTGTTAGTTTCTGCTTTATAACAAAGTAAATCAGCTATACATACACATATCTCCCCATATCTCCTCCCTTCCCACCATCACATCCTTCTAAACCCATTTTTCAAATTTACAAATAGACTACCGATCAAGTTAGGGTTCTCATCTTGTTGACATATGTAGAACAGGCTTTGGCTCCCTAGAGATCATTTAAACACTACATAATAAACATATACACATGAATGTTATCTGTTTGTGTATATGTGTATGGTTGTGTTTTTTAACATATAATGATATTTAAATTCTGTATTTTATTGGCTATCATTTAATTCTGTTCTTTAAACAATAAAAATTAATTGGTTCTATACAAGAAATTATATGTCATAAGATTTTCAAAGCACCTCTAATTTATTTTTCTTTTTCCTTTTTAACATACTTATTGGAGTATAATTGCTTTACAATGGTGTGTTAGTTTCTGCTTTATAACAAAGTAAATCAGCTATACATACACATATCTCCCCATATCTCCTCCCTCTTGCATCTCCCTCCCACCCTCCCTATCCAACCCCTCTAGGGGTCACAGAGCACCGAACTGATCTCCTTGGGCTATGTGGCTTCTTCCCACTAGTTATCTATATTACATTTGGTAGTATATAAAAGTTCATGCCACTCTCTCACTTCGTCCCGGCTTACCCTTCCCCCTCCCCGTGCCCTCAAGTCCATTCTTTACATCTGCTTCTTTATTCCTGTCCTGCTCCTAGGTTCTTCAGAACGATTTTCTTTTTTTTTTACATTCCATATATACATGTTAGCATACGATATTTGATTTTCTCTTTCTGACTTACTGCACTCTGTAAGACAGACTCTAGGTCCATCCACCTCACTACAAATAACTCAATTTCATTTCTTTTTATGGCTGAGTAATATTCCATTGTATATATGTGCCAAATCTTCTTCATCCATTCAACTGTCTATGGACACTTAGGTTGCTTCCATGTCCTGGCTATTGTAAATAGAGCTACAATGAAAATTGTAGTACATGACTCTTTTTGAATTATGGTTTTCTCAGGGAATATGCCCAGTAGTGGGATTGCTGGGTCGTATGGTAGTTCTATTTTTAGTTTCTTAAGGAACCTCCATATGGTTCTCCACAGTGGCTGTATCAATTTACATTCCCACCAAAAGTGAAGGAGGGTTTTCTTTTCTCCACACCCTCTCTAGCATGTATTGTTTGTAGATTTTTTGATAATGGCCATTCTGAATGGTATGAGGTGATACCTCACTATAGTTTTCATTTGCATTTCTCTAATGATAAATGATGTTGAGCATTCTTTCATGTGTTTGTTGGCAATCTGTATATCTTCTTTGGAGAAATGTCTATTTAGGTCTTCTGCCCATTTTTGGATTGGGTTGTTTTTTTTTTTGGTATTGAGTTGCATGAGCGGCTTGTAAATTTTGGAGCTTAGTTCTTTGTCAGTTGCTTCCTTTGCAAATATTTTCTCCCACTCTGAGGGCTGTCTTTTCATCTTGTTTATGGTTTCCTTTGCTGTGCAAAAGCTTTGAAGTTTCACTAGGTCCCATTTGTTTATTTTTGTTTTTATTTCCATTACTCTAGGAGGTAGGTCAAAAAGGAACTTGCTGTGATTTATGTCATAGAGTGTTCTGCATATGTTTTCCACTAAGAGTTTGATAGTGTCTGGACTTACATTTAGGTCTTTAATCCATTTTGAGTTTACTTTTGAGTATGGTGTTAGGGAGTGTTCTAATTTCATTCTTTTACATGTAGCTGTCCAGTTTTCCCAGCAACACTTATTGAAGAGGCTGTCTTTTCTCCATTGTATATCCTAGCCTCCTTTATCAAAGATAAGGTGACCATAGGTGCATGGGTTTATCTCTGGGCTTTCTTTCTTGTTCCATTGATCTATACTTCTGTTTTTGTGCCAGTACCATACTCTTTTGAATACTGTAGCTTTGTAGTGTAGTCTGAAGTCCAGGAGGCTGATTCCTCTAGCTCCATTTTTCTTTCTCAAAATTGCTTTGGCTACTCGGGGTCTTTTGTGTTTCCATACAAATTGTGAAATTTTTTGTTCTAGTTCTATGAAAAATGTCATTGGTACTTTGATAGGGATTGCACTGAATCTGTAGATTGCTTTGTGTAGTATAGTCATTTTCACAATGTTGATTCTTCCAATCCAAGAACATGGTATATGTTTCTTTCATCAGTGTCTTATAGTTTTCTGCATACAGGTCTTTTGTCTCCTTAGGTAGGTTTATTCCTAGGTATTTTATTCTTTTTGTTGCAATGGTAAATGGGAGTGCTTCCTTAATTTCTCTTTCAGATTTTTCATCATTAGTGTATAGGAATGCAAGAGATTTCTGTGCATTAACTTTGTATCCTGCTAGTTTACCAAAATCGTTGATTAGCTCTAGTAGTTTTCCAGTAGCATCTTTAGGATTCTCTATGTAGTATCATTGCATCTGCAAACAGTGACAGCTTTACTTCTTCTTTTCCAATTTGGATTCCTTTTATTTCTTTTTCTTCCCTGATTGCTGTGGCTAAAACTTCCAAAACTATGTTGAATAAGAGTGGTGAGCATGGACAACCTTGTCTTGTTCCTGATCTTAGTGGAAATGGTTTCAGTTTTTCACCATTGAGAACGATGTTGGCTGTGGGTTTGTCACATATGGTCTTTATTATGTTGAGGTAAGTTCCCTCTATGCCTACTTTCTGGAGGGGTTTTATCATAAATTGTTGAATTTTGTCAAAAGCTTTCTCTGCATCTATTGAGATGATCATACGGTTTTTCTCCTTCTATTTCTATTCTATCTATTAATATGGCTTATCACATTGACTGATTTGTGTATATTGAAGAATCCTTGCATTCCTGGGATAAACCCCAATTGATCATGGTGTATGATCCTTTTAACGTGCTGTTGGATTCTGTTTGCTACTATTTTCTTGAGGATTTTTGCATATATGTTTATCAGTGACATTGGCCTGTAGTTTTCTTTCATTGTGACATCTTTGTCTCGTTTTGGTATCAGGGTGATGGTGGCCTCACAGAATGAGTTTGGGAGTGTTCCTTCCTCTGCTATACTTTGGAAGAGTTTGAGAAGGATGGGTGTTCGCTCTTCTCTAAATGTTTGATAGAATTCG
>NW_020172818.1:13217336-13227918 GCF_003031525.2 Neophocaena asiaeorientalis asiaeorientalis | reverse complement strand
CATTCTGAATGGTATGAGGTGATACCTCACTATAGTTTTGATTTGCATTTCTCTAATGATAAATGATGTTGAGCATTCTTTCATGTGTTTGTTGGCAATCTGTATATCTTCTTTGGAGAAATGTCTATTTAGGTCTTCTGCCCATTTTTGGATTGGGTTGTTTTTTTTTTTGGTATTGAGTTGCATGAGCGGCTTGTAAATTTTGGAGCTTAGTTCTTTGTCAGTTGCTTCCTTTGCAAATATTTTCTCCCACTCTGAGGGCTGTCTTTTCATCTTGTTTATGGTTTCCTTTGCTGTGCAAAAGCTTTGAAGTTTCACTAGGTCCCATTTGTTTATTTTTGTTTTTATTTCCATTACTCTAGGAGGTAGGTCAAAAAGGAACTTGCTGTGATTTATGTCATAGAGTGTTCTGCATATGTTTTCCACTAAGAGTTTGATAGTGTCTGGACTTACATTTAGGTCTTTAATCCATTTTGAGTTTACTTTTGAGTATGGTGTTAGGGAGTGTTCTAATTTCATTCTTTTACATGTAGCTGTCCAGTTTTCCCAGCAACACTTATTGAAGAGGCTGTCTTTTCTCCATTGTATATCCTAGCCTCCTTTATCAAAGATAAGGTGACCATAGGTGCATGGGTTTATCTCTGGGCTTTCTTTCTTGTTCCATTGATCTATACTTCTGTTTTTGTGCCAGTACCATACTCTTTTGAATACTGTAGCTTTGTAGTGTAGTCTGAAGTCCAGGAGGCTGATTCCTCTAGCTCCATTTTTCTTTCTCAAAATTGCTTTGGCTACTCGGGGTCTTTTGTGTTTCCATACAAATTGTGAAATTTTTTGTTCTAGTTCTATGAAAAATGTCATTGGTACTTTGATAGGGATTGCACTGAATCTGTAGATTGCTTTGTGTAGTATAGTCATTTTCACAATGTTGATTCTTCCAATCCAAGAACATGGTATATGTTTCTTTCATCAGTGTCTTATAGTTTTCTGCATACAGGTCTTTTGTCTCCTTAGGTAGGTTTATTCCTAGGTATTTTATTCTTTTTGTTGCAATGGTAAATGGGAGTGCTTCCTTAATTTCTCTTTCAGATTTTTCATCATTAGTGTATAGGAATGCAAGAGATTTCTGTGCATTAACTTTGTATCCTGCTAGTTTACCAAAATCGTTGATTAGCTCTAGTAGTTTTCCAGTAGCATCTTTAGGATTCTCTATGTAGTATCATTGCATCTGCAAACAGTGACAGCTTTACTTCTTCTTTTCCAATTTGGATTCCTTTTATTTCTTTTTCTTCCCTGATTGCTGTGGCTAAAACTTCCAAAACTATGTTGAATAAGAGTGGTGAGCATGGACAACCTTGTCTTGTTCCTGATCTTAGTGGAAATGGTTTCAGTTTTTCACCATTGAGAACGATGTTGGCTGTGGGTTTGTCACATATGGTCTTTATTATGTTGAGGTAAGTTCCCTCTATGCCTACTTTCTGGAGGGGTTTTATCATAAATTGTTGAATTTTGTCAAAAGCTTTCTCTGCATCTATTGAGATGATCATACGGTTTTTCTCCTTCTATTTCTATTCTATCTATTAATATGGCTTATCACATTGACTGATTTGTGTATATTGAAGAATCCTTGCATTCCTGGGATAAACCCCAATTGATCATGGTGTATGATCCTTTTAACGTGCTGTTGGATTCTGTTTGCTACTATTTTCTTGAGGATTTTTGCATATATGTTTATCAGTGACATTGGCCTGTAGTTTTCTTTCATTGTGACATCTTTGTCTCGTTTTGGTATCAGGGTGATGGTGGCCTCACAGAATGAGTTTGGGAGTGTTCCTTCCTCTGCTATACTTTGGAAGAGTTTGAGAAGGATGGGTGTTCGCTCTTCTCTAAATGTTTGATAGAATTCGCCTGTGAAGCCATCTGGTCCTGGGCTTTTGTTTGTTGGAAGATTTTTAATCACAGTCTCAGTTTCAGTGTTTGTGATTCGTCTGTTTATATTTTCTATTTCTTCGTGGTTCAGTCTCGGAAGGTTGTGCTTTTCTAAGAATTTGTCCATTTCTTCCAGGTTGTCCATTTTATTGGCACAGAGTTTCTTGTAGTAATCTCTCATGATCCTTTGTATTTCTGCAGTGTCAGCTGTTACTTCTCCTTTTTCATTTCTAACTCTATTGATTTGAGTCTTCTCCCTTTTTTCTTGATGAGTCTGGCTAATGGTTTATCAATTTTGTTTATCTTCTCAAAGAACCAGCTTTTTGTTTTATTGATCTTTGCTATCCTTTCCTTCATTTCTTTTTCATTTATTTCTGGTCTGATCTTTATGGCTTCTTTCCTTCTGCTAACATTGGGGTTTTTTTTGTTCTTCTTTCTCCAATTGCTTTACGTGTAAGGTTAGGTTGTTTATTTGACAGGTTTCTTGTTTCTTGAGGTAGGATTGTATTGCTATAAACTTCTCTCCTAGAACTGCTTTGCTGCATCCCATAGGTTTTGGGTCATCGTGTTTTCACTGTGATTTTTTTCTAAGTATTTTTTTATTTCCTCTTAGATTTCTTCAGTAATCTCTTGGTTAATAAGTAGTGTATTGTTTAGCCTCCATGTGTTTGTATTTTTACAGATTTTTTTCCTGTAATTGATATCTAGTGTCATAGCATTGTGGTCTGAAAATATACTTGATACAACTTCAATTTTCTTAAATTTACCAAGGCTTGATTTGTGACCCAAGATATGATCTATCCTGGAGAATGTTCCATGAGCACTTGAGAAGAAAGTGTATTCTGTTGTTTTTGGATGGAATGTCCTATAAATATCAATTAAGTCCATCTTGTTTAATGTGTCATTTAAAGCTTGTGTTTTCTTATTTATTTTCATTTTGCATGATCTGTCCATTGGTGAAAGGGGTCCCCTACTATGACTGTGTTACTGTCAATTTCCCCTTTTATGGCTGTTAGCATTTGCCTTATGTATTGAGCTCCTCCCGCGTTGGGTGCATAAATATTTACAATTGTTATATCTACTTCTTGGATTGATCCCTTGATCATTATGTAGTGTCCTTCTTTGTCCCTTGTAATAGTCTTTATTTTAAAGTCTATTTTGTCTGATATGAGAATTGCTACTCCTGTTTTCTTTTGATTTCCATTTGCATGGAATACCTTTTTCCATCCCCTCACTTTCAGTCAGTATGTGTCCCTAGGTCTGAAGTGGGTCTCTTGTAGACAGCATACATATGGGTATTGGTTTTGTATCCATTCTGTCAGTCTATGTCTTTTGGTTGGAGCATTTAATCCATTTACATTTAAGGTAATTATCGATATGTATGTTTCTATAACCATTTTCTTAATTATTTGGGGTTTGTTATTGTAGGTCTTTTCCTTCTCTTCTGTTTCCTGCCTAGAGAAGTTCCTTTAGCATTTGTTGTAAAGCTGGATTGGGGTGTTGAATTCTCTTAGCTTTTGCTTGTCTGTAAAGGTTTTAATTTTTCCGTCGAATCTGAATGCGATCCTTGCTGGGTAGAGTAATCTTGGTTGTAAGTTTTTCCCTTTCATCACTTTAAATATGTCCTGCCACTCCCTTCTGGCTTCCAGAGCTTCTGCTGAAAGATCAGCTGTTAACCTTATGCAGATTCCCCTGTATGTTATTTGTTGTTCTCCCCTTGCTGCTTTTAATATTTTTTCTTTGTATTTAATTTTTGATAGTTTGATTAATATGTGTCTTGGTGTGTTTCTCCTTGGATTTATCCTGTATGGGACTCTGTGCTTCCTGGACTTGATTGACTATTTCCTTTCCCATATTAGGGAAGTTTTCAACTATAATCTCTTCAAATATTTTCTCAGTCCTTTCTTTTTCTCTTCTTCTGGGACCCCTATAACTTGAATGTTGGTGCATTTAATGTTGTCTCAGAGGTCTGTGAGACTGTCCTCAATTCTTGTCATTCTTTTTTCTTTATTCTACTCTGCAGTAATTATTTCCACTATTTTATCTTCCAGGTCACTTATCCATTCTTCTGCCTCAGTTATTCTGCTATTGATTCCTTCTAGAGAATTTTTAACTTCATTTATTGTGTTGTTCATCATTGTTTCATTGCTCTTTATTTCTTCTAGGTCCTTGTTAAATGTTTCTTGTATTTTCTCCATTGTATTTCCAAGATTTTGGATCCTCTTTACTATCATTACTTTGAATTCTTTTTCAGGTAGGCTGCCTATTTCCTCTTCATTTGTCTGGTCTGGTGGGTTTTTACCTTGCTCCTTCATCTGCTCTGTTTCTCTGTTTTCTCATTTTGCTTAACTTGCTGTGTTTGGGGTCTCCTTTTTGCAGGCTGCAGGTTCGTAGTTCCTATTGTTTTTGGTGTCTGCCCCCAGTGGGTAAGGTTGGTTCAGTGGGTTGTATAGGCTTCCTGGTGGAGGGGACTCGTGCCTGTGTTTTGGTGGATGAGGCTGGATCTTGTCTTTCTGGTGGGCAGGACTACATCCGGTGGTGGTTTTGGGGTGTCTGTGAACTGCTAATGGGTGATATTGTGTTCCTGTCTTGCTAGCTGTTTGGCATAGGGTGCCCAGCACTGTAGCTTGCTGGTTGTTCAGTGGAGCTGGGTCTAAGCATTGAAACGGAGATCTCTGGGAGAGCTTTTGCTAATTGATATTACATGGGGCTGGGGGGTCTCTGGTGGTCCAATGTCCTGAACTTGGCTCTCCCACCTCAGAGGCACAGGCCTGACACACAGCCGGAGCACCCAAGACCCTGTCAGTCACACAGCTTTTGGGAAGTCTGAGGTCTTCTGCCAGCGTTCAGTAGGTGTTCTGTAGGAGTTGTTCCACATGTAGTTTCATTTCTGATTATTTGTGGGGAAGAAGGTTATCTGCACATCTTACTCCTCCACCATCTTGAAGGTCTCCTCTAATCTATTTTTCAAACTGATTAAATCTGACAAAAGCCAACTGTGGTCATTAGTAATCGTATATCTTGTCTAACTGTCACAACTTTATCACCAGTCCTCTGGCCTGTATGCCAAGCAAACCTGTTTGTACGTACACAAGTAGGCTAACCAGGAAACCTACATAAGTGGATATTTTCACAAAATTTCAGCCCTCCAAACTAGTTGTAATTGTCCATCATTAAAAACCACAGTCCTTCAAGCAATGACATTGTAGCTTTTCAGTGAGCGCCTCACAGAGCTGAAAAATGTCATTCCATTGCTATAAGCATTTTCCCAGCAAGTTACCTTTTGAAGCTTAGCTGGGGTTTGAAAGGCATTTCTTATGCATTTACATCTTTGAGCTCCTGGACTCCTCATAGTTTTGAGTGCAGTCAACTAGGTATTATACAAGCTTTTCAGGCAAATGCAAAATAGTAGAAAATAATGTCTTCACCTTCAAGCACAAAGAATAACCCTAGCCTAGCCTAAGGGAGCAATGTGGGTTCAAATAAAAAACAGAGCAAAAAATAACCCTAAGCAATAACATAAGGAATATTACCCAGATGACCTTAATTGCCCCTTACTTAATAACATTCAGAAGACAATTGATCAACCACCTATCTCACTTTGCTTGACTAGATAAAGCTTGTACATACATTAAAGAAATGACCTACCAAATTATAACTAAGTGATCTGATACCTAAATAGCAGTTCATATGTCTTCTCTCCTTTCTAAATCCTGGAGTCTTCATTTAAGTAGCATGTATCCCTGGCCTTCTGAAAGCTATCACCATGTAAAAATAATGCTTAACACTTCTCCTTGTCCCTGAATGAGGGCCTGAAAAGCCAAGATTCTGTCTAAGTCTACTACCTGTAGCCTGGATGAACTTAGTTATTAAATCTTTAAAAGCCAGTGTGTTCTCATCTGCACAATGGGGATAATTTTGCCTTTCACAGAGTTTTGGTGAGCATAAAGTTAAATAATGAATGAAGAAAATCTTTGAAAAGAAATACAAAGTGCTATATCAGTGTAAATTATTATTGAATATTTTTCATAGTTACATGCCATGAATAAATCACATACAACTCTTCAAATACATGCCTAAATGTTATTCAAATCCAGTATTATCTAAAGCAAATGTCAAATTTTGCCACAGACACTAGAGGAAAATAAATACTTCCTGGGTCTTTTCCTAAAGTTTTCCTAGACAACAGAGAAGAAGAACAGATTCAGACATATTACTATTATGTTTTCAAAGATAGCTGAACTTTTAAAATTAAATTGAAATATGTTTAAATATAAACATTATGAGGTTTATTTAATACCAGCTGGGCAATCAATCACAGGTGGACAGGAAGATAATTTAGGAACCAGAAGTCTTTGCCTTTCAAATGAAGAAGCCACATCTTTTTTTTTTTAAGACTTTATTTTTTAGACCAGTTTTAGGTTAACAGCAAACTTGAGAGGAAGGTACACAGATTTCCCATAAACCCCCCTAAAGCTACACATGCATAGCCTCCCCTATTATCAACATCACCCATCAGAGTGGTACCTTTGATACAATTGAACCTACACTGACACATTTTTTCCTTTCTTAGGATATTAGTTATACTTTTCTTTTTACTTCTTTAAGTGGTTGCCCTAGGGTTTTCAATATACAGTTACAAGTAATCCAAATTTACATTTAAACAACTGTATAGCACTTCATAGATAGTATAAGTACTTAAAATAACAGAATCTTAATTCCTCCCTGAAGGAGCCACATCTTGATTGCATCCCCTTCTTCACTTATCTTTTTAATCAATGACCAAATCCTCCTAAATATATCTTAAATATGTCTGTTTCTTTTCATGCATTTGAACACTGCTACTGGCCTGGAAGCAGTATACTGGATTCTGGTCCAGTACATCATCACACAAATTGCACATATACCCAACTATTTTAAGATAAGAAAATCTACCTTCCCAAACTTTGCTAGTCAGTTCTGCATCTATTTTAAAAGCAAGTGTTAAGAATCTCTTGATTGCACAACTCTGTAATAGCTTGACTCAGAGTTGTTTAGAATGATTCATCGTCTTCAGATAATCATATCCATTTTTATCCAGGCATAAACCCATATAAAGCTGTATTTCAAGTTTATATAGAATGTCAGGACTTAATAGGGTGTATTGAAGAATCAGCAATCATCTTTATTTATGAAGAATAATACTAACACCGTAACATTGTATATTATTCTCAGGCTCGATCTTATCTTTCATAAGCACTAACATCAGTAAACTCTCTCTAACGATCACAGTTAAATATAGAAGAAAAATATTTGGTTCTTCTCCAGATTATCTCAGCTGCTTTCATTTCCATATTCTATATTTCAACCACACAGAAAACTTTTCAAATGTTCTATATTGTGTCTCACTGTAAATCTTTTTACAAATGCTAATGTCTTTAACAGGACACTAATTACCCAAAAACCTTCCTCCAACAGTTCATTTTAATTTGCACATCATTCAGGTTGTTTCTCTTTCCTTTGGGAAGCCTCACCTGACTGTTCCTGATAAAAGTTCATGTTGTATCCTCTTATTCTCCCAATGGAGCTGTCGCCAGAGCTGTTGTAATGATGATTGATTTTCTGTATTCGATCATAAGCTTCATGTAGGCAGGAACTGTGTCATTCTTGCTCACTTTATTATCCCAAGCACTTAGTACCATATCTGGTATATATCAACAGCTCATAGTATTGATATTTCTTGAGTGGATTAAGACCCCAAAACTCAACATCTACCTTTTCTGTGAATCTTTCCTATTTTTTTCAGTTCTGTCCATATCCATCATATTAAATTAATATGTCAACCCAAAATTTGGGGTTTTACTCTTTTGTTATTCATTAAAGGTGGATAGTTTTTAGCCTCTTATGTCAATCAATGTCCTGAGTTACAAGCAATAGAAAGTGATTCTCACTATATTAAATATTTTGAGTAACTCACAGAATCTGAAAGAGTCCAGCAACTAGTCATGGAGATTACCTAACAAAGAAAATACCCAAACTAATATCATAAAAGTGTTTTCATAGAGACATCACAGCTACTATCCATGGATGCAGACATCTTAGGTTTTTCCACCAACCCCAGCAGTGCTAGCCATCAGGTACTCCTACTATCCCTCCATAACCGTTGTCAGTTGCTTCTGGAGAGAGGATGCAGTGGAGGCCACTGCCTCACCTCACCAAAACGCATTCTGAGTGGTCCATCTTACATCTGGGGAGGTGTGTCTGCTTGTCAGAGCTGGGCTAGATGTAAGGGAGGCTGGGAAGGGAGGTTCTCCAGTAGGAGACACATACAATCTCATGAGGTAGAAGAGGCTTCAACTACTGGAGGTGGCTTTGGGGCAAAAAAGAGAAATGTTTACTATATCCCACACAATTATTTCATGAGTTAGCATGAATGAATGGGGACAAAATCCTATCTTATTGTTCAATGGTACCTCTCAAAGTGCCCAGAACAATGTACTGCATACAGTAGAATGTAAATGATTAATACTTTAATACAGTAACCGACTTTCAGGAAAAAATAGCAAATATACTCACATCAAACAATGACACTGAGAGGGGTTTCAAAAATCCCATTTGAAAGCAGAGTCCAAATTTTACCACAGTCTATGTGACCTTCTTATTTATTCCACAACATATGTGATATTACAAAAATCTAAGCCTAGTTAACTGTAGTGCAAAATATGTGAAGCAAATTCTCCTTTAAGCAGCCCAGCAGGTGCTGACTGCTTAGCAACATGGAATAATGAAGTGATTAAGGGAATCCATAAAGAATATTGTAGATTTACACAGTATTAGGAAGAAGACGTCATGTGCCATGCAGAAGCCAACCCTCAGTAAGATTCTCAGACAGCTGGTCACCAACATCATTCAGAGGAATGCCTGGTGGACAAGTTATAAAAGTGAACTTGTTTATTTTTGAAAGCAAGCATTCCACCAAGGAAGCAATGACAGAGAGACCGAAAACACATGGTATATAGACACATGGTCTTTGAGTAATAAAACAGTTATCTCTTTCTTCTAAAGCAATTCTTTGAACTAGAGGATACTTAGTAGATTTTAAAACTTCATTTCACAAAGCCAGGATTAATAAAGATTCACTGGCATGGCATTATTTATGTGAACAAGATTTTATTTTCTGACAGAAATGTTGAAATATCCATATTTGAATGAGCTTTTTGCAGTAGGCTGTGACCAGGCTAGACAAAGGACAATTACATTACTATCTTGCTTTTAACCTCTAAGCTTAGATATGAAATTTAATCTATGCAGAAGCAATTTCAAAAACAAATACACATAAAAAAGAGATTACCATGGCTTTTCTTTTCACACACAAAACTGTTCAATAAAATCTTAATATATGGAGTGTAATCATTCAGAACGAAGAAAGAAAATTTTGAAAAAGGAAGACTTTCTCTGTCCAACAGTTTACACTGTGGTGACAGGATTACACACACAGCTTTCATAGATTTAAAAGACCTGAATAGTGTTAAGGCCTTTGAGAAATCTCTCAGTCCTTCTCTCCATATCCTTTGTGGAAATGATTAATATTTCAAGCCATGGCCAAAATATAAGCTCCAAAAATTTTCTTTAAATGTCTGTACTAGGAAAACTCAGTGTCTTTCTGAAATGTTTTATTTAGTCCTGATCAAAATATAACACTAAATTGGAAAAAACTTAGGCATAAATAAAACAATTAAAGGTATGACTTTGCAGAGCTTACACATGCCTTATCTTAAAATAATTCCCTTAAATAAACAGAAAACACTAATAAATATGTTCAGAATGATGCCATTTTTACAACAATGGTAATATTGAATATTCCTTTATGCCTAAACATGGCAGAGGCTACCAGCAATCTCCTATATTCATTCCACTCTTTCTTTAAGTCTTCTCTTTTAATAGGCACTAACTTTTACCTACGTACATAGCCATCCATCATAAAAGGTGAATTTCTCAGCCTCCCCTAATAGCTGGGTGTGGTCTGATGACTAAGAATAAGATAATGCAATAGAAGCCAAAAGTTTCAGAGCAGCTTCGAGGAACCTAACCTTAATGATGGCCAGTGCATGCCCTTTTGGCTCCTTTTGACTTTATCCTTTTTTCATGCAACTGCTTGAAATAGAATTAATGTTTCAAACCATGGGAGTAAGGCCCATCCTCTACAGATGGCAAAGTAAAGTCTGAAAGGAATCTCATTCCTTGTACTACCTGCTCTGAACTTTCACAGGAGAAAAGTAAATTTCCCTCTTGTTTAAACCAGAGTTATCAGGGGTCTGTATTACTTACAGGCAAACCAATCCTATATAAACACATTGATACAATGTGTAGAGAAGCTACTGCTAGTGACCTATTCAATAGCCTTTCTCTTCTTGTTTCTTTAAAAAAAAAAGAAAAAAAAAGAATTATAATTCTGTTGTAGAAACAACTTTCCTAGACCCAAGAAAAATCATAAGTGGGTGAAAATATCCATTCAATTCCATGACCCTCTGCCAGATAAACATTTTCTCAGCCTTCTTTATAGCAAATGAGCCAAATATCTAGTTCTGACCAAGAGAGTATGGGAGATTTATGGAATTATGTTTCTCTCTGATTAAAGTAAGACCCCCCTTTTTTTTTTTTTTTTTTTTTTTTTTTT